>NC_089501.1:58107776-58265276 GCF_036850765.1 Saccopteryx bilineata
CAGGATGGTGGTGGGTCCCGCTTCACCCGCATACGGGCATGGGGTCTGGGGTGGGGTGGGGGGTGTCCACAGACATTTACAGTCAGATGCTCCCATTTCCCTCCCTCCCTGTCACCCACATCATCTCAGACACACAGCGTATTTGAGTACTCGTTGTTTGCAAAGGGTTAACGGGGCGCCCACCGCGTACTTCGCTCTGTGCCGTTGTGCCTGGCCGTGTTGGGTTAACAGCTCGGTCACTCTGTGGTCCTCGGCGAGCTGACCAGCTTCCCTCACGGGGAACAGCACTGGGGCCCCGAGTGCGCTCACGACGCCCCGTGCTCGGGTGTGAGGTCACCGTCGGCCGGCTCGTGGGGACAGTGTCATGAACAGGGGTGAGGGCTGGTCCCCAGGGCTGGGAGCCCATGCGAAGCAGAGAGGGGGCCACAGAAATGGTTCACTCAGCTCCACCGCTTTCTTAGAAACCACAGCAGAGGACGGAAGGCGTGGTAAAGAGCGGTGCGGTGGTTCTATTTACTAGGAGTTCATCCTTTCAGTTTGACTTTTCAGAGAGAGACCTCGGAACTTATCAAATAGCACCGTTAGAACAAGCGTGATTGGCTGGAGGGGTTTACATCAAGGAAGGACTCTTGAAGGGTCACCAACTTCCTTCATCAGGTTCCCGGGAGCAGCTGACGCTGTGGGTGGCCGCCCAGCTGACCCTGTGGGTGGCCGCCCAGCTGACCCTGTGGGTGGCCGCCCAGCTGACCCTGTGGGTGGCCGCCCAGCTGACGCTGTGGGTGGCCGCCCAGCTGACCCTGTGGGTGGCCGCCCAGCTGACGCTGTGGGTGGCCGCCCAGCTGACCCTGTGGGTGGCCGCCCAGCTGACCCTGTGGGTGGCCGCCCAGCTGACCCTGTGGGTGGCCGCCCAGCTGACCCTGTGGGTGGCCGCACTGCCACCTGCCGTGGAGCCCTGGCCTCCACACACCCTGCGGCTTCAGCTCCTGACACTTAGAACTGAAGTCGGGGTCGCCTGTCGACCTGCATTGTAACGTCCCGGCTGGGCCTCTGGCTGGACAGCGAGGGGTGTCCCCGATAACCGGCTGTCCAGGGGTGTGATGGCGAGAGGGAGTCTCCCTGGATGGGTTTCTCCTGTGGTCACTCAGCTGTGCTCGGGACATGAGGGCCGGCTGGAGGACCACTGTGCTCTGGACCGCTGAAGCCGCCAGCTGAGGGGTCGAGATGCTGTAGGCAGGCAATTAGATTTGCACGACTTCCTTTTACAGAAATCACACTAACTTTCCCCAACAAGCTCTGCTGGCTTGCCTGTCCTTGATCTTCAGTTTCGGCTCTGTTAACACGATCCTGAAAGACTGCAGGAGTAAAGGAGAGGATGTGGCCCTTTGCCACCTGCTGCTGGGGGTCGGACGCTGGCCTCGTGCGGCTGATGTCGAGCCCGGGTTCGAGAGGCAGGTCGGGTGCGGCCACTTGCACGTGGCTGTCAGGCAGGATGGCAGCAGCTCCGACATGGGCAGTGTGTCCCTGTCCCTGCCCAGGATGGCGGGAGCTCTGACGTGGGCAGTGTGTCCCTGTCCCTGCCCAGGATGGCAGGAGCTCCGACGTGGGCAGTGCGTCCCTGTCCCTGCCCAGGATGGCAGGGGCTCCGACGTGGGCAGTGCGTCCCTGTCCCTGCCCAGGATGGCAGGGGCTCCGACGTGGGCAGTGCGTCCGTGTCCCTGCCCAGGATGGCAGGGGCTCCGACGTGGGCAGTGCGTCCGTGTCCCTGCCCAGGATGGCAGGGGCTCCGACGTGGGCAGTGCGTCCGTGTCCCTGCCCAGGATGGCAGGGGCTCCGACGTGGGCAGTGCGTCCCTGTCCCTGCCCAGGATGGCAGGGGCTCCGACGTGGGCAGTGCGTCCCTGTCCCTGCCCAGGATGGCAGGAGCTCCGACGTGGGCAGTGCGTCCCTGTCCCTGCCCAGGATGGCAGGAGCTCCGACGTGGGCAGTGCGTCCCTGTCCCTGCCCAGGATGGCAGGAGCTCCGACGTGGGCAGTGCGTCCCTGTCCCTGCCCAGGATGGCAGGGGCTCCGACGTGGGCAGTGTGTCCCTGTCCCTGCCCAGGATGGCAGGGGCTCCGACGTGGGCAGTGCGTCCCTGTCCCTGCCCAGGATGGCAGGGGCTCCGACGTGGGCAGTGCGTCCGGGTCCCTGCCCAGGATGGCAGGAGCTCCGATGTGGGCAGTGCGTCCGGGTCCCTGCCCAGGATGGCGGGAGCTCCAACGTGGGCAGTGCGTCCCTTTCCCTGCTCAGGATGGCAGGAGCTCCGACGTGGGCAGTGCGTCCCTGTCCCTGCCCAGGATGGCAGGAGCTCCGACGTGGGCAGTGTGTCCGGGTCCCTGCCCAGCAGCACGGGGGCAGCGGTGCCCTTTCCACCCAAGCCTTGGTCCCAACACAGCATCCCCCAACTTCAACCCCCTCTTTACCTGCATGCTGTCACCGGTTACATTTTCTCCTTACCTAGTCCCTTTGGGTCACATAAAGAACCCTGTGCGTTTGTCCGAGTCAGTAATACACACTCACTATGTAAAGACCAGATGCTCAATGTCATGAAATTTAGTAATGCCCCAAACCGGGTGTTTTCCCCTCATTCCAACGCTTCATTCAGCCTCTCCGGTCCGGTGCAGTGGCCAAGACAGGCCACTGGGGGGCGCCGAAGACTGTCCTTTGTGTGCCGTCTGCACCCAAGCGCCTGCACCTGCTTCAGGATGACCCGCCCTCCAGGCGCACAGCCTGCTGTTTATGTCCAAGACGCACACGCGGCGAGGAGAGGCCCACAGGGTTCTCAGCCATCTCCAGAGCACACGATGATATAGATATAGAATATATTGAAAATAATGATATAGAATCCAGAGGGACCTGATGAAGCTCACAGTCCCCATGACTGAAAACGTGTGCACATGTGTGTGGACATGTGCATGCACATATGTACATGTGTGCACGCACATGTGTGCACGTGTAAATGTGTACGTGTGTGTTCATATGTGCACACACATGTGTGCACGTGTAAATGTGTATGTGTGTTCATATGTGCACACACATGTGTGCACGTGTAAATGTGTATGTGTGTTCATATGTGCATGCACGTGTGTACATGTATGTGTGTGCATATATATGCACATGTGTGTGTGTGTGTCCTATGTTAATAAACCGTCACCGGGAAGGAAGATGCTGGCCTTGGCTCGGGGCCTGACCTGCTGCCCCTGAACGTGGCCTTTCCCAGGAAGATGACCAGGTCAGAACGGCGCTGCGCTGTGAGAACCAGCCCACACGGGTGAGCCGTGTGACGTGGGCAGGTGACGTGATGCATGCAGGGTGGTGTTTCCTCCTCGAAGACCCAGGATGGAGTTTGCAGTGGGTGCCTTGTCCGCTCTCTGCCAAGGTGACTCACATTCACTCTTTCTCTTTTCAGGGACCCCACAGGAGGTCTGTACTTTTTAAATTTCCAGTCGGGAGGGAGCGGCTGTAGATCTTGGCTGAAATCACATTAATTGCACGTACATTCCCTTCTAAACAAATGCAATTAAGTCCCAAATAAAGAGTCTGCTCATAACAATGCCCCAAGCTTAATATGTTTCTTTTTACTGTTCCAGTTTGATAGTTTATAATTCTGTTAACCCATTCATTGTCATGTTCTGCTATGACTGGGGGCATGGAGATAGTTTTGCCTGGATCCTTGAGTTTCTCACAGCCTTTCGAGTCTGGCTGGTGATAATGGAGTCAGGCTGTGCCTATGAGATGGATTTAGAGTTTTCTCCAAAAATTAGTCTCAAAAATAAGCGTCTTAGCCTTGACTATTTCTCCAAAAAAAAAAAAAAATCAACTCTCAAACAGCAAAACTTTACACAGAAAGTATATCTGTATGTTACAAAACTCTGAGCAAGTTCTAGAGGGAGAGAAACAGAAGTTTTTAGAGACATTGTGAGCAACCTTTGGGATCATATTATAACTACATATTCTTCATGAAAATGAAATATTTAAAAGTCTGATATTTAAATACAGACTTCCAATCTTCTTTAAGAAATGAAGATAACCGGGAGTGATCAATAAATAACACTATTTGGCAATAACGTCAATCTTACACCAGGGTACCTGTTGTAGCCCCAGCGAAGCCACCTGGGAAAGTCTGCTAGTGACCTTGTATTCACCACGGCTCTACCGGGACCTGCTCCGTCCCCTCCCTCCTGTCCTGTGTGTCCCCTGCTCTGTCCCCTCCCTCCTTTCCTGTGTCCCCCCTGCTCCGTCCCCTCCCTCCTGTCCTGTGTGTCCCCTGCTCTGTCCGTTCCCTCCTATCCCATGTGTCCACCCTGCACTGTCCCCTCCCTCCTGACCTGTGTGTCCCCTGCTCTGTCCCCTCCCTCCTGTCCCGAGTGTCCCCTGCTCTGTCTCCTCCCTCCTGTCCCGAGTGTCCCCTGCTCCGTCCCCTCCCTCCTGTCCCGTGTGTTTCCCCTGCTCTGTCCCCTCCCTCCTGTCCTGTGTGTCCCCCCTGCTCTGTCCCCTCCCTCCTGTCCCATGTGTCTCCCCTGCTATGTCCCCTCCCTCCTGTCCTGTGTGTCTCCCCTGCTCTGTCCCCTCCCTCCTGTCCCGTGTGTCCCCCCCTGCTCTGTCCCCTCCCTCCTGTCCCGTGTGTCCCCCCTGCTCTGTCCCCTCCCTCCTGTCCTGTGTGTCTCCCCTGCTCTGTCCCCTCCCTCCTGTCCTGTGTGTCCCCCCTGCTCTGTCCCCTCCCTCTTGTCCCGAGTGTCCCCTGCTCTGTCCCCTCCCTCCTGTCCCGAGTGTCCCCTGCTCCGTCCCGCCCTTCCTGTCAGTGTGTCCCCTGCTCTGTCCCCTCCCTCCTGTCCCGAGTGTCCCCTGCTCTGTCCCCTCCCTCCTGTCCCGAGTGTCCCCTGCTCTGTCCCCTCCCTCCTGTCCCGTGTGTCTCCCCTGCCCTGTCCCCTCCCTCCTGTCCTGTGTGTCCCCTGCTCCGTCCCCTCCCTCCTGTCCCGTGTGTCCCCTGCTCTGTCCGCTCCCTCCTGTCCTGTGTCCCCTGCTCTGTCCCCTCCCTCCTGTCCTGTGTGTCCCCTGCTCTGTCCCCTCCCTCCTGTCCTGTGTCCCCTGCTCTGTCCCCTCCCTCCGGTCCTGTGTGTCCCCTGCTCTGTCCCCTCCCTCCTGTCCTGTGTTTCCCCTGCTCCGTCCCCTCCCTCCTGTCCTGTGTGTCCCCTGCTCTGTCCCCTCCCTCCTGTCCTGTGTGTCCCCCCTGCACCATCCCCTCCCTCCTGTCCTCTGTGTCCCCTGCTCCGTCCCCCCCCTCCTGTCCCATGTGTCCCCTGCTCCGTCCCCTCGTCCTGTCCCGAGTGTCCCCTGCTCCGTCCCCTCCTGTCCTGTGTGTCCCCTGCTCCGTCCCCTCCCTCCTGTCCCGTGTGTCCCCTGCTCCGTCCCCTCCCTCCTGTCCTATGTCCTTCTGCTCTGTCCCCTCCCTCCTTTCCCGAGTGTCCCCTGCTCCGTCCCCTCCCTCCTGACCTGTGTGTACCCTGCTCCGTCCCCTCCCTCCTTTCCTGTGTCCCCCCTGCTCTGTCCCCTCCCTCCTGTCCCGTGTGTCCCCCCTGCTCCGTCCCCTCCCTCCTGTCCCGTGTCCCCCCTGCTCTGTCCCCTCCCTCCTGTCCTGTGTCCCCCCTGCTCCATCCCCTCCCTCCTGTCCTGTGTGTCCCCTGCTCCATCCCCTCCCTCCTGACCTGTGTGTCCCCTGCTCCGTCCCCTCCCTCCTCTCCTGTGTCCTTCTGCTCTGTCCCCTCCCTCCTGTCCCGAGTGTCCCCTGCTCCATCCCCCCCTCCTGTCCCGTGTGTCCCCTGCTCCGTCCCCTCCCTCCTGACCTGTGTGTCCCCTGCTCCGTCCCCTCCCTCCTGTCCTGTGTCCTTCTGCTCTGTCCCCTCCCTCCTGTCCCGAGTGTCCCCTGCTCCGTCCCCCCCTCCTGTCCCGTGTGTCCCCTGCTCCGTCCCCTCCCTCCTGTCCCGTGTGTCCCCCTGCTCCGTCCCTTCCCTCCTGTCCCGTGTGTCCCCCTGCTCCGTCCCCTCCCTCCTTTCCTGTGTGTCCCCTGCTCCGTACCCTCCCTCCTGTCCCGTGTGTCCCCTGCTCTGTCCCCTCCCTCCTGTCCCGTGTGTCCCCCTGCTCTGTCCCCTCCCTCCTGTCCCGTTTGTCCCCCTGCTCTGTCCCCTCCCTCCTGTCCCGTGTGTCCCCCCTGCTCCGTCCCCTTTCTCCTGTCCCATGTGTCCCCCCTGCTCCGTCCCCTCCCTCCTGTCCCGTGTGTCCCCCTGCTCTGTCCCCTCCCTCCTGTCCCGTGTGTCCCCTGCTCCGTCCCCTCCCTCCTGTCCCGTGTGTCCCCTGCTTAGTCCCCTCCCTCCTGTCCTGTGTGTTCCCTGCTCTGTCCCCTCCCTCCTGTCCCGTGTGTCCCCCCTGCTCCGTCCCCTCCCTCCTGTCCTGTGTTCCCCCTGCTCCGTCCCCTCCCTCCTGTCCTGTGTCCCCCCTGTTCCGTCCCCTCCCTCCTGTCCCGAGTGTCCCCTGCTCCGTCCCCTCCCTCCTGTCCCGAGTGTCCCCTGCTCCATCCCCTCCCTCCTGTCCTGTGTCCCCTGTTCTGTCCCCCCCTCCTGTCCTGTGTCCCCCGTGCTCCGTCCTCTCCCTCCTGTCCCGTGTGTCCCCCTGCTCCATCCTCTCCCTCCTGTCCCGTGTGTCCCCTGCTCTGTCCCCTTCCTCCTGTCCTGTGTGTCCCCTGCTCCGTCCCTCCCTACTGACCTGTGTGCCCCCTGCTCCGTCCCCTCCCTCCTGTCCTGTGTGTCCCCTGCTCCGTCCCCTCCCTTCTGTCCCGTGTGTCCCCTGCTCCGTCCCCTCCCTCCTGTCCTGTGTGTCCCCTGCTCCGTCCCCTCCCTCCTGTCCCGTGTGTCCCCCTGCTCCGTTCCCTCCCTCCTGTCCTGTGTGTCCCCCCTGCTCTGTCCCCTCCCTCCTGTCCTGTGTGTTCCCCCTGCTCTTTGCACTGAGTGTCCCCTGCAGTGACTTGTCTCCCCCCCCCTCCCCCAGAAGGCTCTGCTCTGAGGAACTCTGACCATGAGCCTCCTGCCCCGGGCTATCACTTTCTTGACTCACTAACTTGAGTTTTATTTTCTGCCTTTCACGTGTTGACTTCATGCGCTATTTCCTGTGGTGATGCGTTTTCTTCTTCCTAACGGTGAAGAAATGGCAAGATAGCGATGATGACAGTATCCACCCAGCTGAGCACTACCCTCGGTGACTGAAGACTCTCGTTACATTCCCACAGCGTCAATCTCTCTCCGGGGAGAGCAAGCTCGTTCCTAACTTAGGAAACAGGGACTCCGGTTTAGGAAACACACTCAGAGAAGATGGCAACCTGGCCACTCACACCGTCAGCTAAGACAGGGGCAAGGACTCAACTTAGGCGAGCCTGCCCCCAAAATGCCCACACTGAAGCAATCAGAGCAATTCCCGTTCCGATGGGTAAGTTACCGTGTCGGTGAGGATCCCACCAGGAAAGCTGACGAGGGAGTGTGTGTGTCCCCTCCCTCCTGTCCACGCGTGTCCACACACACCCAGAGGTGGGGGAGGGGGGACACGGATGGCGTCGGAGACAGAGACTGGTGGAGAGATGAGAGAGAGCTGTGTCCTAAGGGACAGACTGACACAGAGGGTGAGTCCGTCCTGCAAACAGACAACTGCCACTGGCTGCCCCAGGCTGTGTTCTGCGGAAGGACGTTCTGTGTTCGTGCGTCTGGTCCATGGGCGCCCAGCAGAGGACAGGACCAGACCCAGTGCCACTGCTGTCGTGGTCGCCTGTGAACCTCACAGTAATTCTGGTGGCTGGGCCTCCGAGCTCATGGTTTCTACAGGTAGGGACCCAGTGGCTCAGAGCAGTCATGCCCCTCCTCTGACGGTGGGGCTGACGTGCACCCTACGCGCCGAGCCTCCCCGAGGGAGCGAGGCAGGGCGTCACAGAGATGAGGGAGACGCTGGGCTCAGGGTCCCTGGGGTCCTTCTGCCTCCAGGAGGGGACGCTGGGGGTCTGCCTCTGTCTCTCAACGACCCCGCCGTGGGTGGTGCGAAGGTGCGAGGGGAAGGCGTGTAGAAGCCCACGGGCCTGCCTCTGGGATGCTCACCCTCAGTGGTTTCCAAGGCAACGAGTAAGCGGCAAGCAGGTCATTTTCATGGCGGTCAAGCCTCAGACCTCCAGGGCAGCGCCTGCGAGGAAGCCACAGAGGGTATTGGTATTCAGGACAAGGGTGGACAGGGACAGTTTAAACCTCCACACCTGAGCGTCTGCTAGTCCCGACGTGAAGGACGGAGAGGTCGGAGGTCTCGGAGAATCTGCTCTGTGACCAGAACTTGAGAAATAAGTGACACAGGAGCCCCCGACCCTTTTCAGTGCCCACTCCCGGGCCTCTCTGGAGGAGGGAGAGCGGTTTCCCCGGTGACAGGAAGTCGAGCACCTGCTCTGTGTGAGGAGTGGTTACGTTCGGAAGAAGGGGTCCAACCCCAGCTCAGAGCTGCGATGACGGTGCCCACGGAGCTGGCGGCAGCCGCTTCTCAGCCGGGTGTCATGGCAACACAGTCCCAGCCGGGTGTCATGGCAACACAGTCCCAGCCGGGTGTCATGGCAACACAGCCCCAGCCGGGTGTCATGGCAACACAGTCCCAGCCGGGTGTCATGGCAACACAGTCCCAGCCGGGTGTCATGGGAACACAGTCCCAGCCGGGTGTCATGGCAACACAGTCCCAGCGAAGGTCTCCGTTGAGAATTACGGGTTTACGCCGGAGGAGCAGAAATCCGGGTGTTTTTAGTATTTTGTTATTTTTTGCCTGTTATTGTCACAGAGAATGGAACGGGAAGACGCTGCTGCCCCCTAGAGGTGGGAGGCCACAGAAGCCGCTGAGGACGCTCAGCGAGGTGGGCGCTGGTGCCACTCCTGGGGGCGGGCAGGAGCTTCCTACCACGCGCCAGGCCGCTCCGTCCACCCCCTGCTGGCAAGGAGCGCTGGAAACCGTCCCCACGCCGCTCCGTCCACCCCCTGCTGGCAAGGAGCGCTGGAAACCGTCCCCAGGCCCGTGGCCCCAGGTACGAGGCAGAGTGGCCGCTCCCAGCCCGGCCGTCCAGCAGAACGAAGACCCAGAGCCCTCGGCCGTCACCCGGGCTTGAGGAGGTACCGTTTCTTCCATGATCTCTGGACGGCGTCCGACTTGGGAGAACAAGAGCAGGGCCGCCCACCGTTTTCCGTAGGGTTTCATTTTCTTGTGGAATTCTGGTTGAAAAGAGAAATGGTGTTTCAGAAGAGGAATGCTGAGAGCCAATAAAAACCACAAACATACCCAGCACAGCCTGGGACATAAAACAGAAGCGTCGTCCTTCAGAAAGCAAGCGCCGAGCTCGTGCCGGGGTCAGTCCCGCCCTGCACTCATCCGGTCCCAGGGTGCACGCATCTTGCAGTGCTCACGTTTATGAGGAATAACTAACAGCACTGAAAGAACAGAGTGTGGAAACCCTCTGAGAGGAGGAGGGACCTGTGACGTGAGCACCTGCAGGGAAGGGGCGGGGAGCTGCCCCCCAGGGGCTCTGAGGAACAGGCTGCAGGGAGGCAGAGAGAATAAAACACAGCAGCGAAGGCTCCAGCGGCTCTGAAAGGTCAGTGGCCGGGTCAGAGTGAGAGGCCGCCCACGGGCTGTTTTGTGATGAGACCAGAGCGCTTCGGCCCGACGGGAAAACGCTCTGTCTCTCCAGAACTAGCGAGTGTGAGCTTGGTCTTGACACTGGAGAAGACACTCAAGGGTCACAAAGTGCCACCCGATAGCTTGGGGTTGGAGAAGGGAGCCCTGCTCCCTCGTTTCCGCTGTTGCTGCTCCTAGCGGCTTCCTACGTCCAGAGACCTGTTAACCCCGGAGTCCGCTCACACTGCGGGTGGTCGGTTAGAGGCTGCCGTGCGGGCTCAGGGGCAGAGCTGCACAAGACCGACGGGGAGGGGGCAGGGGAGCTCCGTCCCTGACAGTGGTCCCCACTCTTTCTCCCTGCGTGGTCGGGACACATGGTTATGTGGGGAGGCATGGCATTCTGTCCAGTGACCCAGTGACATGGCCGTGCTCCCTGGTCAGCCACGCACAGGTGTCCAGTGACACGGCCATGCTCCCGGTCAGCCACGCACAGGTGTCCAGTGACATGGCCATGCTCCCGGTCAGCCACGCACAGGTGTCCAGTGACACGGCCATGCTCCCGGTCAGCCACGCACAGGTGTCCAGTGACATGGCCATGCTCCCGGTCAGCCACGCACAGGTGCCCAGTGACATGGCCATGCTCCCCGGTCAGCCACGCACAGGTGTCCAGTGACACGGTCATGCTCCCCGGTCAGCCACGCACAGGTGTCCAGTGACACGGCCATGCTCCCTGGTCAGCCACGCACAGGTGTCCAGTGACACGGCCATGCTCCCTGGTCAGCAGACCCATCTCTCACCTCCACCTGCTTTCCCCCTCCTCCCCTGTGCTTGGACACCAGCACCCCAGGAATGATGGAGACCACCAGTTGGCTGAACCCCAGGCCCAGGTGTGGCACCCCCATGGATGCTAGTGACAAGCAGGTCACCCCTTCTTTGTCCTGTGACTGCGCCTGCCCTGCTGAGTGTCCGGAAACTCCTGTGGGAGGCTCCTTCCCGGCAAACAGCAGGACCGTGGCAGTGCGGGACCTTCTCTCCCCACCCCCCCAGTCTAACTCGACACCGAGGCAAAAGGAACTTCAAAATGCTGACATTAAAAAAAAAAAGTAGCCCTGGCCGGTAGGCTCAGTGGTAGAGCGTCGGCCTGGCGTGCAGAAATCCCAGGTTCGATTCCCGGCCAGGGCACACAGGAGAAGCGCCCATCTGCTTCTCCACCCCTTCCCCTCTCCTTCCTCTCTGTCTCTCTCTTCCCCTCCCGCAGCCAAGGCTCCATTGGAGCAAAGATGGCCTGGGCGCTGGGGATGGCTCCTTGGCCTCTGCCCCAAGCGCTAGAATGGCTCTGGTCGCGGCAGAGCGACACCCCAGAGGGGCAGAGTGTCGCCCCCTGGTGGGCGTGCCAGGTGGATCCCGGTCGGGCGCATGCGGGAGTCTGTCTGACTGTCTCCCCGTCTCCAGCTTCAGAAAAGTACAAAAAAAAAAAAAAAAAAAAAGGTATTACACAGCCTATTTCTTTTTTTTACAATTTTCACATGTAACTGGAAGATTTTAGTTCTCCTTTTAAATGTTAAAAAAATAAAAGTTCAGATCAGTTCATCCATTTCTTCCAAATAGGCTTGTGAAGAAAACAGAACAAACAAACAAAAAAATGAGCCCGCAGCGCTCGGCTGACGTGCCTCACAGATGTGCCGGAACCACAGGGGGAACTGGACTTGGGTTGGAACCCGTCCACAGCACCCCTCCTCCCGAACCTTCCCCGGCCCGGCCTCCTCCCAGCGGAGGTTGAATTAGGTCCGCCTCAGTGTTTTCTCAGTGTTCACCTCCCTGCTGGGGGTGGCGTTTCCGACAGAGCCCCGAGGTGCTTGGTCACAGGCGTCACAGCAGGCGGTCAGCCTCTCCCGACAGGGGACCCTGTGTGTGCTGTGTGAGCAGTTACGCAGGGAGACGCAGTCCGTGGTCGGCTGTCGAACGACGCCGATTCAGTGAGACGTTTTCTCAAAATGGTTTTTAAAAATATTTGGAGAAGTCAGAAAAATGCTTCTTTTTTCTTTTTTAAGCCAAAGGCATTTCTGATTCACTCAGGAAGACAAAAGGCAGCTGGTCCAGGTCCCGTCCGTGGTCCGGCGACGTCAGCGTCCAGGGCAGTCACCACCGCTCCCGCGGCCGCGGCCCAGGTGGCAAGACGGCTCCTGACCCTGGCCATCGAGTCCTGGGGCGCTTCCCCCGGGCAGGGAAGGGGAGCTAGAGGAGGAAGAGAGGTCTCCTTCCCCCAACACTTAAAAATATCAACACACTCATGGGATCAAGCAAAGGAGAAAGGAACCCTCACAGACAGCAGTGGGGTCACCAGAGGGAAGGGGTGAGGGAGGCAGGGAGGGTGCAGGGGAGAGATGGTGATGGGGGGGACTTGCCTTGGGCTGGGGACACACAGCACCATGTACAGATGACCTAGTGCAGAACGGGGCACCTGGGACTGTATAATTCTACTAACCAGGGTCATCCCAATAAATCCAATGGAAAAGATCACAAGCACGGCCGAGAAGCGTTCCTGCCGCCGAGGGCACCAGTAAGGCGTTGCCACGTCCAGTGTCTGCTGATGGGTCCAGCCGAGTGTCCACGGGACGGAGAGGTCAGCGTCCCCCCTCTGCGGACAGGTCCCCCTCTGCGGACAGGTCCCCCCTCTGCGGACAGGTCCCCCCTCTGAGGACAGGTCCCCCCTCTGCGGACAGGTCCCCCCTCTGCGGACAGCTTCCCCTCTGCGAACAGGTCTCCCCTCTGAGGACAGGTCCCCCCCTCTGAGGACAGGTCTCCCCTCTGAGGACAGGTCCCCCCCTCTGAGGACAGGTCCCCCCTCTGCGGACAGGTCTCCCCTCTGAGGACAGGTCCCCCCCTCTGAGGACAGGTCTCCCCTCTGAGGACAGGTCCCCCCCTCTGAGGACAGGTCCCCCCCTCTGAGGACAGGTCCCCCCTCTGCGAACAGGTCCCCCCCTCTGAGGACAGGTCCCCCCTCTGCGGACAGGTCCCCCCTCTGCGGGCAGGTCCCCCCTCTGAGGGCAGGTCTCCCCTCTGAGGACAGGTCCCCCCTCTGAGGACAGGTCCCCCCCTCTGCGGACAGGTCCCCCTCTGCGGACAGGTCCCCCCTCTGCGGGCAGGTCCCCCCTCTGCGGACAGGTCCCCCCCTCTGCGGACAGGTCCCCCCTCTGAGGACAGGTCCCCCCTCTGAGGACAGATCTCCCCTCTGAGGACAGGTCCCCCCCTCTGCAAACAGGTCCCCCCTCTGCGAACAGGTCTCCCCTCTGAGGACAGGTCCCCCTCTGAGGACAGGTCCCCCCTCTGAGGACAGGTCCCCCCTCTGCGGACAGGTCCCCCCTCTGAGGACAGGTCCCCCCTCTGCGGACAGGTCCCCCTCTGCGGACAGGTCCCCCCTCTGAGGACAGGTCCCCCCTCTGCGGACAGGTCCCCCCTCTGAGGACAGGTCCCCCCTCTGCGGACAGGTCCCCCCTCTGCGGACAGGTCCCCCCTCTGAGGACAGGTCCCCCCTCTGTCACAGGTGCGTCAGACTGTCCGCCTCACCTTTGAGTTCAGCCGCGGTGTTAACAATAGCTCTCTCTATCTCCGTCATCGTTTTCAATATTGTGAAATATAACACACACCCCAAAAAGGCACAAAGCAAATCACACGCCCTTCAGTTTTCTGTCGTCCGGCTGAGCACAGGCTTCGGGTGACCCGGTTCCCAAAAGACCCGACTGTCCCCTTCCAGTCGTGACCTTTTCCTTGCTCTCAAAGCTCACGACGCTTCCGCCGATGGTGCCAGTCACATCTGTGCTTCTCTGAGGATGTCGGGCCCGTCGGCACACGTCGGCACACGTCGGCAAACGTCGGCAAACGTCGGCACACGTCGGCACACATCGGCACACATCGGCACACGTCGGCACACATCGGCACACGTCGGCACACGTCGGCACACATCGGCACACGTCGGCACACGTCGGCACACGTCGGCAAACGTCGGCACACGTCGGCACACGTCGGCACACATCGGCACACGTCGGCACACGTCAGCACACATCGGCACACGTCGGCACACGTCAGCACACGTCGGCACACGTCGGCACACGTCGGCACACGTCCCTGAAACTGGGGGTGCGGCCCGTGTGAGGAGCTTCGTGGAGATGGGACGATGCAGCTGACAGCCTCTTCACAGTACGTCCGTGCGGCTCACCTGTCCCTGCTCGGAGCTGCTCCCCGTAGCTGTGGGCTGTTTGTGGCTGTCCTTTACTGCAGCGATCACGGTCTCCTGCGGAGAGGACGAGGGCTGTTCTCAGGTTTAGGTCAACGTTTACCTCTCCTGTGCTCACCCCCCGTGCTGGTAGGCACGGATTCCCACCCCCCCAGGAGCGGGGCTGACGGGGGCCAGGTGTGGACAGCTTCACCTTCAGCAAGAATGTCTGTTTCCAGTGTGGCTGCACCAACATACGCTCCACGCCTGCCTCCTGTCAACACCTGGTCTCACGAGTCTGAAATGTCAGGCTCCATGTATCTCCCGTGGAGTTCATCTCACTCTTTTTTTTTTTTCTTTGTATTTTTCTGAAGTGAGAAGCGGGGAGGCAGAGAGACAGACTCCCGCATGCGCCTGACTGGCATCCACCGGGCATACTCACCAGGGGTGATGCTCTGCCCGTCTGAGCCATTGCCCCGTTATAACCGGAGCCATTCTAGCACCTGAGGCAGAGGCCATGGAGCCATTCTCAGCACCCGGGCCATCTTTGCTCCAATGGAGCCTTGGCTGTGGGAGGGGAAGAGAGAGACAGAGAGGAAGGAGAGGGGGAGGGGTGGAGAAGCAGATGGGTGCCTCTCCTGTGTGCCCTGGCCGGGAATCGAACCCGGGACTCCCGCACGCCAGGCCGATGCTCTACCACTGAGCCAACCGGCCAGGGCCGTCTCATTCTTTGATGAAGGTTGAGAGAGAGCCTCCTTGCATAAGACAACTCATGGGCCCTTTGGACAACCACATCTGAAGTCCGAGTTTCTTACATAAAGGTCTTTGTGCTGACTGCTTCTGCTGTGGTGATACATAGTAGTTCTTCCGACCTGGGGCTCAGAGCTCCTTGTCCATTAAATGGGGTTTAATGTTTCCTCTTGTTTGGCTGCTCCCCCTCTCCGCGGCTGGCTCTCTTGGTGGATGGAAGTTCTTAACGGGCTCGACTGTTCAAATGCACGTCCTCTTCTCGTCTGGTGAGTGCTCACTTCTCGACCGAGTTCATTAACTTGCTGACTCTCGGTCTTTCTTTTCCTTTCTTCTGGTCGATGAACCCTGGGCTGTGAGTCGGCTGCTGAGCACGCCTCTGGCTGCTGGATCTTCATTTACACTGTGGCTTGGTTTTCTTTTCCTTGGGCGGGTATTCAAGTATATATTAACTACGGTAAATATTATTGGACGTCTACCGTTTGATTTCCAAACGTGACGGTTTTGTTGTGCTTTGCAATGGACTCCAGGGTGAGTCCATGGGGGTTGGAGAGCACACTCTGTGTGAATCCGCTCCTGGGAAGCATGGCGGAACCAGAACCAGAACCAGAACCGGAACCCCGAGAAGGGTACAACCCGGAAGAGTTCCACGTGCGCTTCTGAGACCAGCAGCAAAGCCACGCGTTCACGAGAAGCTAGGTGTCGGGGGTAACAATCCTTCACGCCTAGAGGTGAAGACTGGAGCAAGGTTCCCCGTAACACATCTGGAAACAGAAGTATATTTTCAAGAGCGTTCTCATTATCGTCCATCCCCTCAGCCTGTGGGATTTCTACCTCCTCTCTCACCTTTTGACACCAGGGGTTAAACGGGTTGAAGAAAGCTTTGGAATTTGGAGAACTCTGGAGGTCGAGGTCTCCCCGGCCAGCACGATGGCCGTGAGTCACCCATGAGCACGGTCCCCGTGGGGACCTGCTGTGAGCGTGAAACGCGCACCAGATGTTCAAGACTCAGCGCGGAAACAATCAACTGTCGCAATAATGTTTGTATCAGTTGTAAGTTGAAATAACACGCGTTTAAATATATTGAGTTAAAGAAATGCGTTATTAATAAGTTAATTTTACCGGTTGCTTTTAAAGTTATGAATGTAGCTACTAGGAAATTAAACGTGACACCGTGTCTTGCGTTTGTGGTTTGCACCGACTGTCGGAATCTCTGGCCTAGACGCCTCCTGCCACCAGGTGCAGGCAGAGGGGTGTGGCGTTAACTGAAATCGATCACTTTCCGCGTGTACCTGAGTTATAAGCTTTAACTGCTTGCCTCATAGCCATTTCTTACATCTGAAAAAAAATATATGAACATAACTCAATTTTTATTTACAGCAGCTATATACTAAAATAACCAGAAATTGGCAACGAGCAGTTCAAACGTCACATAATTTCCCCCCGACTGTTTCTCTGGTGAGGAGTTTGGAAATAGGGCGCCGCAGGCTGTGCACCCCAGAAGACGTCACCAGGGCTCACGGCTCTCACACCCACACCCCGCCCTCTTCTCTCTTCCAGAATGACTTAGCTGAACTGTCTTCTTGGCTTATTTCTCACACTGTGTGTAGGGACCCTAATTGTGAAGACCAGGATGCGAGCTCTGGTTCTCATGAGAAATTGCAAGCAGCCCAGCTCCCTGGCTCTCTGGGCCGTGTGCCCTGGTACCGGCTCCCCTGGCTCTCTGGGCCGTGTGCCCTGGTACCGGCTCCCCCGGTTCTCTGGGCCGTGTGCCCTGTCCCCGGCTCTCTGGGCCGTGTGCCCTGGTACCGGCTCCCCGGCTCTCTGGGCCGTGTGCCCTGGTACCGGCTCCCCTGGCTCTCTGGGCCGTGTGCCCTGGTACCGGCTCCCCGGCTCTCTGGGCCGTGTGCCCTGGTACCGGCTCCCCGGCTCTCTGGGCCGTGTGCCCTGGTACCGGCTCCCCCGGCTCTCTGGGCCGTGTGCCCTGGTACCGACTCCCCCGGCTCTCTGGGCCGTGTGCCCTGGTACCGGCTCCCCGGCTCTCTGGGCCGTGTGCCCTGGTACCGGCTCCCCCGGCTCTCTGAGCTGTGTGCCCTCACACCTGCTCCCCCGCACAGCTGAGCTGTGTGTCCTGGTTCCGGCTCCCCTGCACAGCTGGGCTAGGGAAGCCTTGGTTCCCAGGTGTTTGTAGGTCAGGTGCCTGGAAGACTGCCTTGTAGGGCATGAGCTAGCTAACACACAGTGGACATCACCAGATTGATTAACAGTTGATGTGATATTGGCTCCACACTATTGCCCCCCAAGCTCAATACCCACCTGTGTGGGCACTGCTAGAGAGAGAGAGAGAGAGAGAGAGAGAGAGAGAGAGTATAGGCTGGAGATGGGAGACACCAGGGACTGAGGAGGCTGGGGGCAGGGGACAGAGTCAAAAGCAGAAGTAACAGCAGGAGCGTCCAAAGCCCCAGAGATGGAGCAGCCACAGCGTCAGACGTGCAGCACCTGCCTCCGGCCCCCGTGTTTCCCTTCCCCTTGGGGACCTCACCACCGAGGTCGCCCCTCGGGAGCAGACGCGCTCGGGCAGCTGTGTCCTGGGCACATGGCAAAAGCCTAGCGGAACACCAAACTTGAGAAATTCAGCTGTAAAACTGTGAGATTTAGCATCACATAAACTTGCATTTTTTTTCCCTTCGTCATTTTTCTTTTCTCCCTGTAGTGTTCAGATGGAAATGAAACCTTTGGTGATTCACGGTCTTGGCGTTTTGGGTGGGTTTGTTTGTTTGTCTTAGGACAGGAGCTAGTAGTATTCTTTCTGCCGTGCAATAAGAGTGTCTTAAAGAGAAACCAGTTCCCGGGGACTTCTATTAGCACGAACTGGAATCAACTTTCAAACTTCTGTGTAAAACCGAGAACCAGCACACGAAAACTCCTGTGTTTCAAGGTAGCTTGTTTGAGAGCCCACTCGCCGATGGAGCTCTGATGTCACGGCGTGAAAACTCGACCCTCTCTCCACCCTGTGGTATCCGGTAGGCTGGGGAAGACAAGTCCACCGTTGGTGTCCCCTGTCGGACACGCCAGCCGGCTCTGCACTGATCCAGAGGGTGTCGGGGAGGGTGCCCTCAGCTGCGAGCTGCTCCACCGGGTGGAGCACCCCCAGGGCAGGCGGCCAGGACCCGGGGGAGCCCTCAGGTGGGTGAGCCGATTTTGCTCAGATCAACACCATCCGACGGGCTCAATGGGAAATTTGGAGAGACTGTCACAGAGTTCTGCTCGGACGTCAAGGGGCCAGGAAGCCGTGTTCCGCTGAACTCGGAGACACAGAGGTCAGCGAGCACTCCCCACTGAGAAGTGGAGGCAGTTTCTCATCAGAAGCAAATGTCAGACTGACCTGACCAGACGCTGAGCGCCTCACTCGGCCGTGGGGAGTTTGTAAGGCATCTCTGGATGGGCCTCCGAGAGACGCACTAGACCTGGCACTCAACCTGCCTTTACAAGGTTCAGGGCGACATTGGTCAATGGTGTGAAAACGTGTGAACATCTTCTCCTGCTGGTCATTTTCCCCTCACTCTAATCCCCATAAAACTGGCAGTTATGGCAAAAAAGGTGGAACCCAGCTGTCACCAGAGAGCTGATGCCTTGCTTGGCTCATGGGCTGCGGTCTGCCAGCCAAAGAGGAGGTCTAGTCTGGAGGGGGGACCGTCCAGCCCCTGTCCTGCACAGGAATGACTGCGGGGACTCAGCACCGAGTGGGAGGAGGTCTGGTCTGGAGGAGGGACCGTCTGTCCCCTGTCCTGCACAGGAATGACTGCAGGGACTCAGCACCGAGTGGGAGGAGGTCTGGTCTGGAGGAGGGACTGTCCAGCCCCTGTCCTGCACAGGAATGACCGCAGGGACTCAGCACCGAGTGGGAGGAGGTCTGGTCTGGAGGAGGGACTGTCCAGCCCCTGTCCTGCACAGGAATGACTGCAGGGACTCAGCACCGAGTGGGAGGAGGTCTGGTCTGGAGGAGGGACTGTCCAGCCCCTGTCCTGCACAGGAATGACCGCAGGGACTCAGCACCGAGTGGGAGGAGGTCTGGTCTGGAGGAGGGACCGTCTGTCCCCTGTCCTGCACAGGAATGACTGCAGGGACTCAGCACCGAGTGGGAGGAGGTCTGGTCTGGAGGAGGGACCGTCTGTCCCCTGTCCTGCACAGGAATGACCACGGGGACTCAGCGCCGAGTGGGAGGAGGTCTGGTCTGGAGGAGGGACCGTCTGTCCCCTGTCCTGCACAGGAATGACTGCAGGGACTCAGCACCGAGTGGGAGGAGGTCTGGTCTGGAGGAGGGACAGTCTGTCCCCTGTCCTGCACAGGAATGACCGCGGGGACTCAGCACCGAGTGGGAGGAGGTCTGGTCTGGAGGAGGGACCGACCGTCTGTCCCCTGTCCTGCACAGGACTGACCACGGGGACTCAGCACCGAGTGGGAGGAGGTCTGGTCTGGAGGAGGGACCGACCGTCTGTCCCCTGTCCTGCACAGGAATGACTGCAGGGACTCAGCACCGAGTGGGAGGAGGTCTGGTCTGGAGGAGGGACCGTCTGTCCCCTGTCCTGCACAGGAATGACCGCAGGGACTCAGCACCGAGTGGGAGGAGGTCTGGTCTGGAGGAGGGACTGTCCAGCCCCTGTCCTGCACAGGAATGACTGCAGGGACTCAGCACCGAGTGAGAGGAGGTCTGGTCTGGAGGAGGGACCGTCTGTCCCCTGTCCTGCACAGGAATGACCACGGGGACTCAGCGCCGAGTGGGAGGAGGTCTGGTCTGGAGGAGGGACCGTCTGTCCCCTGTCCTGCACAGGAATGACTGCAGGGACTCAGCACTGAGTGGGAGGAGGTCTGGTCTGGAGGAGGGACCGTCTGTCCCCTGTCCTGCACAGGAATGACCACGGGGACTCAGCGCCGAGTGGGAGGAGGTCTGGTCTGGAGGAGGGACCGTCTGTCCCCTGTCCTGCACAGGAATGACTGCAGGGACTCAGCACCGAGTGGGAGGAGGTCTGGTCTGGAGGAGGGACAGTCTGTCCCCTGTCCTGCACAGGAATGACCGCGGGGACTCAGCACCGAGTGGGAGGAGGTCTGGTCTGGAGGAGGGACCGACCGTCTGTCCCCTGTCCTGCACAGGACTGACCACGGGGACTCAGCACCGAGTGGGAGGAGGTCTGGTCTGGAGGAGGGACCGACCGTCTGTCCCCTGTCCTGCACAGGAATGACTGCAGGGACTCAGCACCGAGTGGGAGGAGGTCTGGTCTGGAGGAGGGACCGTCTGTCCCCTGTCCTGCACAGGAATGACCGCAGGGACTCAGCACCGAGTGGGAGGAGGTCTGGTCTGGAGGAGGGACTGTCCAGCCCCTGTCCTGCACAGGAATGACTGCAGGGACTCAGCACCGAGTGGGAGGAGGTCTGGTCTGGAGGAGGGACCGTCTGTCCCCTGTCCTGCACAGGAATGACCACGGGGACTCAGCGCCGAGTGGGAGGAGGTCTGGTCTGGAGGAGGGACCGTCTGTCCCCTGTCCTGCACAGGAATGACTGCAGGGACTCAGCACCGAGTGGGAGGAGGTCTGGTCTGGAGGAGGGACAGTCTGTCCCCTGTCCTGCACAGGAATGACCGCAGGGACTCAGCACCGAGTGGGAGGAGGTCTGGTCTGGAGGAGGGACCGTCTGTCCCCTGTCCTGCACAGGACTGACCACGGGGACTCAGCACCGAGTGGGAGGAGGTCTGGTCTGGAGGAGGGACCGTCTGTCCCCTGTCCTGCACAGGAATGACTGCAGGGACTCAGCACCGAGTGGGAGGAGGTCTGGTCTGGAGGAGAGACCGACCATCTGTCCCCTGTCCTGCACAGGAATGACTGCAGGGACTCAGCACCGAGTGGGAGGAGGTCTGGTCTGGAGGAGGGACCGTCCGTCTGTCCCCTGTCCTGCACAGGAATGACCGTGGGGACTCAGCGCCGAATGGGAGGAGGTCTGGTCTGGAGGAGGGACCGTCCGTCTGTCCCCTGTCCTGCACAGGAATGACTGTGGGGACTCAGCACCGAGTGGGAGGAGGTCTGGTCTGGAGGAGGGACTGTCCAGCCCCTGTCCTGCACAGGAATGACTGCAGGGACTCAGCACCAAGTGGGAGGAGGTCTGGTCTGGAGGAGGGACCGTCTGTCCCCTGTCCTGCACAGGAATGACCGCAGGGACTCAGCACCGAGTGGGAGGAGGTCTGGTCTGGAGGAGGGACCGTCTGTCCCCTGTCCTACACAGGAATGACTGTGGGGACTCAGCACCGAGTGGGAGGAGGTCTGGTCTGGAGGAGGGACCATCTTTCCCCTGTCCTGCACAGGAATGACTGCGGGGACTCAGCACCGAGTGGGAGGAGGTCTGGTCTGGAGGAGGGACCATCTGTCCCCTGTCCTGCACAGGAATGACCGCAGGGACTCAGCACCGAGTGGGAGGAGGTCTGGTCTGGAGGAGGGACCGACCATCTGTCCCCTGTCCTGCACAGGAATGACCACGGGGACTCAGGGCCGAATGGGAGGAGGTCTGGTCTGGAGGAGGGACCGTCCGTCTGTCCCCTGTCCTGCACAGGAATGACCACGGGGACTCAGCGCCGAATGGGAGGAGGTCTGGTCTGGAGGAGGGACCGTCCGTCTGTCCCCTGTCCTGCACAGGAATGACTGTGGGGACTCAGCACCGAGTGGGAGGAGGTCTGGTCTGGAGGAGGGACTGTCCAGCCCCTGTCCTGCACAGGAATGACTGCAGGGACTCAGCACCAAGTGGGAGGAGGTCTGGTCTGGAGGAGGGACCGTCTGTCCCCTGTCCTGCACAGGAATGACCGCAGGGACTCAGCACCGAGTGGGAGGAGGTCTGGTCTGGAGGAGGGACCGTCTGTCCCCTGTCCTACACAGGAATGACTGTGGGGACTCAGCACCGAGTGGGAGGAGGTCTGGTCTGGAGGAGGGACCATCTTTCCCCTGTCCTGCACAGGAATGACTGCGGGGACTCAGCACCGAGTGGGAGGAGGTCTGGTCTGGAGGAGGGACCATCTGTCCCCTGTCCTGCACAGGAATGACCGCAGGGACTCAGCACCGAGTGGGAGGAGGTCTGGTCTGGAGGAGGGACCGACCGTCTGTCCCCTGTCCTGCACAGGAATGACCGCAGGGACTCAGCACCGAGTGGGAGGAGGTCTGGTCTGGAGGAGGAACCGTCTGTCCCCTGTCCTGCACAGGAATGACCGCAGGGACTCAGCACCGAGTGGGAGGAGGTCTGGTCTGGAGGAGGGACCGTCTGTCCCCTGTCCTGCACAGGAATGACTGCAGGGACTCAGCACCGAGTGGGAGGAGGTCTGCTCTGGAGGAGGGACCGTCTGTCCCCTGTCCTGCACAGGAATGACCGCAGGGACTCAGCACTGAGTGGGAGGAGGTCTGGTCTGGAGGAGGGACCGTCCGTGTCCCTGTCCTGCACAGGAATGACTGCGGGGACTCAGTACCGAGTGGGAGGAGGTCTGGTCTGGAGGAGGGACCGTCTGTCCCCTGTCCTGCACAGGAATGACCGCAGGGACTCAGCACCGAGTGGGAGGAGGTCTGGTCTGGAGGAGGGACCATCTTTCCCCTGTCCTGCACAGGAATGACTGCGGGGACTCAGCACCGAGTGGGAGGAGGTCTGGTCTGGAGGAGGGACCATCTGTCCCCTGTCCTGCACAGGAATGACCGCAGGGACTCAGCACCGAGTGGGAGGAGGTCTGGTCTGGAGGAGGGACCGACCGTCTGTCCCCTGTCCTGCACAGGAATGACCGCAGGGACTCAGCACCGAGTGGGAGGAGGTCTGGTCTGGAGGAGGAACCGTCTGTCCCCTGTCCTGCACAGGAATGACCGCAGGGACTCAGCACCGAGTGGGAGGAGGTCTGGTCTGGAGGAGGGACCGTCTGTCCCCTGTCCTGCACAGGAATGACTGCAGGGACTCAGCACCGAGTGGGAGGAGGTCTGCTCTGGAGGAGGGACCGTCTGTCCCCTGTCCTGCACAGGAATGACCGCAGGGACTCAGCACTGAGTGGGAGGAGGTCTGGTCTGGAGGAGGGACCGTCAGTGTCCCTGTCCTGCACAGGAATGACTGCGGGGACTCAGTACCGAGTGGGAGGAGGTCTGGTCTGGAGGAGGGACCGTCTGTCCCCTGTCCTGCACAGGAATGACCGCAGGGACTCAGCACCGAGTGGGAGGAGGTCTGGTCTGGAGGAGGGACCGTCTGTCCCCTGTCCTGCACAGGAATGACTGCGGGGACTCAGCACCGAGTGGGAGGATGTCTGGTCTGGAGGAGGGACCGTCTGTCCCCTGTCCGGCACAGGAATGACTGTGGGGACTCAGCACTGAGTGGGATGAGGTCTGGTCTGGAGGAGGGACTGTCTGTCCCCTGTCCTGCACAGGAATGACTGCGGGGACTCAGCACTGAGTGGGAGGAGGTCTGGTCTGGAGCAGGAACCGTCTGTCCCCTGTCCTGCACAGGAATGACTGTGGGGACTCAGCACCGAGTGGGAGGAGGTCTGGTCTGGAGGAGGGACCGTCTGTCCCCTGTCCTGCACAGGAATGACTGCGGGGACTCAGCACCGAGTGGGAGGAGGTCTGGTCTAGAGGAGGGACCGTCCAGCCCCTGTCCTGCACAGGAATGACTGCGGGGACTCAGCACCGAGTGGGAGGAGGTCTGGTCTGGAGGAGGGACCGTCTGTCCCCTGTCCTGCACAGGAATGACCACGGGGACTCAGCGCCGAGTGGGAGGAGGTCTGGTCTGGAGCAGGGACCGTCTGTCCCCTGTCCTGCACAGGAATGACTGTGGGGACTCAGCACCGAGTGGGAGGAGGTCTGGTCTGGAGGAGGGACCGTCTGTCCCCTGTCCTGCACAGGAATGACTGCGGGGACTCAGCACCGAGTGGGAGGAGGTCTGGTCTAGAGGAGGGACCGTCCAGCCCCTGTCCTGCACAGGAATGACTGCGGGGACTCAGCACCGAGTGGGAGGAGGTCTGGTCTGGAGCAGGGACCGTCTGTCCCCTGTCCTGCACAGGAATGACTGCGGGGTCAGCACCGAGTGCCGCTGGCACAAAGGTCAGCTGAAGACCAGGACAGCCGTGTGCCTCCCACATGGGCCTGTTCTTCTCGCTTCCTTCTGCTCTCTGTCCCGGAGCACATGTCCACCGTTGGCTATCTGACTCTGACCACAATCTTCATGGGTTCAAGTTTTCACCAACCTGCTTCAGGAGAAGCCCAAGAGCTCCCAAGAAAATGGGACTCTCACAATGAATGTCAAATTCCAGAGGGTTAGCTCATCCCACGTTTTTACGAGGTAGAACCTCTCACTGCTGCTGGTTTGACCAGTAAACATGACTGGGCTCCCGCGGCCTCTGCTCCAGAAAGTTCTGTGAGAAGAACACCTGTGCCTCCCCCCCCAGCCCGTGTGGAAGAGAAACAGGGTGAGGTCTTCTGAATGGGAAAACCCACACCATTCAGACACAGCCTGCCAGCTACAAAGGTGCCACCACTCTGCCCGGTGACTCACGGTGGTGACCTCGGATGTGTTCCCGGTCCTAGAGCGACCCCGTTCACATACACGAGGGAAGAGATTTTGCCGTGTAAACACTTTCCCATTAAAAACAGAATTGTGATAATCCACTGAGTAATTTAGAGTTGGGCTGAGCACAGAGGATGTGAGGAGAGTCTCATCCAATAGACTGAAGATATTCAGTATCTACCTCATACTGGGTACACTTCAGTGATGCCTCATGTCTGCTCAGCTGGACTTCCCCGTAAGGGCAAGAGCAACTCCCTGTTTACAGCTGTGAGCCTGTCGGCTGGGTGCCCTCCTCGCTGCTGAGGGCGGGGCTGGCCTGTGCCTCCGTGCAGAGGCTGGTGTTTACACACTAACTCTCCTCACTGGTTTCACTGGGCGTGGCCTCCGTGCAGAGGCTGGTGTTTACACACTAACTCTTCTCACTGGTTTCACTGGGCGTGGCCTCCGTGCAGAGGCTGGTGTTTACACACTAACTCTTCTCACTGGTTTCACTGGGCGTGGCCTCCGTGCAGAGGCTGGTGTTTACACACTAACTCTCCTCACTGGTTTCACTGGGCGTGGCCTCCGTGCAGAGGCTGGTGATTACACACTAACTCTTCTCACTGGTTTCACTGGGCGTGGCCTCCGTGCAGAGGCTGGTGTTTAAACACTAACTCTCCTCACTGGTTTCACTGGGCGTGGCCTCCGTGCAGAGGCTGGTGATTACACACTAACTCTTCTCACTGGTTTCACTGGGCGTGGCCTCCATGCAGAGACTGGTGATTACACACTAACTCTTCTCACTGGTTTCACTGGGCGTGGCCTCCGTGCAGAGGCTGGTGTTTACACACTAACTCTTCTCACTGGTTTCACTGGGCGTGGCCTCCGTGCAGAGGCTGGTGTTTAAACACTAACTCTCCTCACTGGTTTCACTGGGCGTGGCCTCCGTGCAGAGGCTGGTGATTACACACTAACTCTCCTCACTGGTTTCACTGGGCGTGACCTCCGTGCAGAGGCTGGTGATTACACACTAACTCTCCTCACTGGTTTCACTGGGCGTGGCCTCCATGCAGAGACTGGTGATTACACACTAACTCTCCTCACTGGTTTCACTGGGCGTGGCCTCCGTGCAGAGGCTGGTGTTTACACACTAACTCTTCTCACTGGTTTCACTGGACGTGGCCTCCGTGCAGAGGCTGGTGTTTAAACACTAACTCTCCTCACTGGTTTCACTGGGCGTGGCCTCCGTGCAGAGGCTGGTGATTACACACTAACTCTTCTCACTGGTTTCACTGGGCGTGGCCTCCATGCAGAGACTGGTGATTACACACTAACTCTCCTCACTGGTTTCACTGGGCGTGGCCTCCGTGCAGAGGCTGGTGATTACACACTAACTCTTCTCACTGGTTTCACTGGGCGTGGCCTCCGTGCAGAGGCTGGTGATTACACACTAACTCTTCTCACTGGTTTCACTGGGCGTGGCCTCCATGCAGAGACTGGTGATTACACACTAACTCTCCTCACTGGTTTCACTGGGCGTGGCCTCCGTGCAGAGGCTGGTGATTACACACTAACTCTCCTCACTGGTTTCACTGGGCGTGGCCTCCGTGCAGAGGCTGGTGTTTACACACTAACTCTTCTCACTGGTTTCACTGGGCGTGGCCTCCGTGCAGAGGCTGGTGTTTAAACACTAACTCTCCTCACTGGTTTCACTGGGCGTGGCCTCCGTGCAGAGGCTGGTGATTACACACTAACTCTTCTCACTGGTTTCACTGGGCGTGGCCTCCATGCAGAGACTGGTGATTACACACTAACTCTTCTCACTGGTTTCACTGGGCGTGGCCTCCGTGCAGAGGCTGGTGTTTACACACTAACTCTTCTCACTGGTTTCACTGGGCGTGGCCTCCGTGCAGAGGCTGGTGTTTAAACACTAACTCTCCTCACTGGTTTCACTGGGCGTGGCCTCCGTGCAGAGGCTGGTGATTACACACTAACTCTTCTCACTGGTTTCACTGGGCGTGGCCTCCATGCAGAGACTGGTGATTACACACTAACTCTCCTCACTGGTTTCACTGGGCGTGGCCTCCGTGCAGAGGCTGGTGATTACACACTAACTCTTCTCACTGGTTTCACTGGGCGTGGCCTCCGTGCAGAGGCTGGTGATTACACACTAACTCTTCTCACTGGTTTCACTGGGCGTGGCCTCCATGCAGAGACTGGTGATTACACACTAACTCTCCTCACTGGTTTCACTGGGCGTGGCCTCCGTGCAGAGGCTGGTGATTACACACTAACTCTCCTCACTGGTTTCACTGGGCGTGGCCTCCGTGCAGAGGCTGGTGATTACACACTAACTCTTCTCACTGGTTTCACTGGGTGTGGCCTCCATGCAGAGGCTGGTGATTACACACTAACTCTCCTCACTGGTTTCACTGGGCGTGGCCTCCGTGCAGAGGCTGGTGTTTACACACTAACTCTTCTCACTGGTTTCACTGGGTGTGGCCTACGTGCAGAGGCTGGTGATTACACACTAACTCTTCTCACTGGTTTCACTGGGTGTTACCTCGTGCAGAGGCTGGTGTTTACACACTAACTCTTCTCACTGGTTTCACTGGGTGTGACCTCGTGCAGAGGCTGGTGATTACACACTAACTCTCCTCACTGGTTTCACTGGGCGTGACCTCCGTGCAGAGGCTGGTGATTACACACTAACTCTTCTCACTGGTTTCACTGGGCGTGGCCTCCGTGCAGAGGCTGGTGTTTACACACTAACTCTTCTCACTGGTTTCACTGGGCGTGGCCTCCGTGCAGAGCCTGGTGATTACACACTAACTCTTCTCACTGGTTTCACTGGGCGTGGCCTCCGTGCAGAGGCTGGTGATTACACACTAACTCTTCTCACTGGTTTCACTGGGCGTGGCCTCCGTGCAGAGGCTGGTGTTTAAACACTAACTCTTCTCACTGGTTTCACTGGATGTGGCCTCCGTGCAGAGGCTGGTGATTACACACTAACTCTCCTCACTGGTTTCACTGGGTGTGACCTCGTGCAGAGGCTGGTGATTACACACTAACTCTTCTCACTGGTTTCACTGGGTGTTACCTCGTGCAGAGGCTGGTGTTTACACACTAACTCTTCTCACTGGTTTCACTGGGCGTGGCCTCCGTGCAGAGGCTGGTGATTACACACTAACTCTTCTCACTGGTTTCACTGGGCATGACCTCCATGCAGAGGCTGGTGTTTACACACTAACTCTTCTCACTGGTTTCACTGGGTGTTACCTCGTGCAGAGGCTGGTGTTTACACACTAACTCTTCTCACTGGTTTCACTGGGCGTGGCCTCCGTGCAGAGGCTGGTGATTACACACTAACTCTTCTCACTGGTTTCACTGGGCGTGGGTTCCGTGCAGAAGCTGTTGTTTACACACTAACTCTTCTCACTGGTTTCACTGGATGTGACCTCCGTGCAGAGGCTGGTGTTTACACACTAACTCTTCTCACTGGTTTTACTGGGCGTCAGCTTTTTCTTCCATGCAGGTTGCTCTTCAAGATGAGGGGTGCATGGTGCCTGGTTTTCCCCTCTGTTTTGGGGTACTCTGTACAGATGTCTTCTCTGTGGTTATGAAGATGACAGTAAAATCCCATGGGAGCAGAAGATTCACTTCGTGTGGTGGTGGGGGGCTCTCTGCAGCTCCCCTGTGGTGGCTGCTTCCTCTGGGAAGACATCAGTCACTGTGCCCAGACCGGATAGTGTCCGCTGGAGTCACAGTGTGCATTGATGGTCAAGGAAGCCACCCCCTGACACTGGTCACTTCAGGAACCACTGAAGGGAGACAGGAAGGGGCTTCCTGTTACCGCCCACCGTCTACTGGCGCTTGCTCTGTTTCCATCTTGGGCTTCCACCTACATTTTTATTTAAAATGAGGATTCTATAGCAAACACACACACACGCAATGTATCTACTTATAGTCACAGGATCAGAATAACCCATGAAACCTTGCTAGCTGAGACCAGCTTCCGTTCACAATCAGACAGTATGTTTTACTGGCGTTTAAGGAATCTTGCAGAAACGCCCGTCCCATTCCAGTGAAGAAGCAGTTTGGAAGACCGCCGTGAAGGCACACAATGCCGCCGTAACTTCCGCCCGTGTTTCTGGCGAGGTTGTGCCCACACTGCAGGCTCGTCCCTGCCAGGCCGGAGCCCAGAAGCCCCGGGGGCCCCAGAGCTGAGGGCGTCTTTGCTGCCAGGTGGGAATGGAAGCCTGCTTCCCGCACCCCCTTCTGCATTCGTCCCGCCCAGAGAGTCCAAAACCGGTGGTACTCTGAGCTTGTGGACGTATCAGGGAAAACAGTGGAGGGAAATCACTCATTTCACTCAGTTTGGATAAGCAGAGGACATACAGGCCCTTTTTGAAATGACTAATTTGACTAATTTATCACAGCCTTCACTTAGGGGTTACAAAAAAGGTTCCTTCCCTCTATTCAGTTTAAAATGTGATCTAGTTTTGTACTCACCGGGGTGACGCTCACGTTTGCAGGGGCTGCACGAGGACACTGGCGTCCCTGCCTCCTCTCTCCACCAGGGCTGCCGCTGCGCCTGCTCTCGGGAGTGATGGAGGCGGCTGGGAGCGTCCCCAGGGGCCCTCTGCCTCTCTGGTCTCTGAATCGATCACTATTGGATGCTGTCTGGTGTTTGGTGCGAAAGTGGCTTCAGAAGATGCAATGGTCTTTGGCTGACGGCCCACTGTTTGCTCTCACTGGCTCTATATTCCCCCAACTTCCTCCCTATGGTCTCCACCTGAGACCCGGACCCAGCAAGAAGCCCCAGAACTATGCCGCAGGTCAGCTTGTCTCGATGTGGGGTCAGGTCCATCCGTGGCTGCCGACAGGGGAGGTGGATGGAGTCACCCACGCCCGACCACCAGCGCCGGCTCACCAGGACTCAGTTATCACAGCTGGTTTTACCTCCTTTAGGTCCGTTCTCTCTCAGGACGGGTGCCCCACGCTCACTCCGTCCCTGTTCCAAGTGTGCTTGGTTGTTCCTGAACCCCAGTTCGGACCATCGGCTGCACGGGCCAGCGCCAGAGGCGTGTTGCGTAGCTCCTCAGGTTAGAGCGAGCGCAGCGCAGACCAGAACTCTACAGGCTCGCCGGCCTCTCCTGCAGAGGAAGGCGTCAGGAGCCCTGAGAAGGCTCATCCTGGTACACACAGGACGCTGATGGATGGAGACCCCCCCAGTCAGATAGGCAAGGTCCTCTGGTTGGGGCAAGACGGAGACCCGAAACTCGTCACCAGTGTCGACTCAAGAACCGTGACATCATCATCAGGAAAAGCTGGGAAGAGGCGCAAGTGAACGTCCAAATGTCAAAAAAGGAAAATCATTCTCAGTTTGTTTGTTTTCATGTGAATTTATAGAAATAAAAACCATCTGTTTTTCCACATCTTGTGTCAGGCTCCTTAGCTTAAAGTAAGTTATGTTAAACTCCAGTGGATACAGGCGACGGGTCATTGCTTAGAACGAACCACGGTCAGCGTGACGACCTGACATGTCTCAGTGCTCGCTGGAAAGCTTGCTCCCAGAACTCGTCAGGGGCCTGCAATGTTTCTTTCTTTTTTTAGAGGTTATTTATTCATTTGAAAAAGGAGAGAGAGAGACTGAGAGAGAGAGATAGAGAGAAGGGGGGATGTCGGGAGCCGATCAACAACTGCTGGCTGACAAGGTCACAGCAGAAGAAGATCAAAAACTGCTGATTGACAAAGTCACTGCAGAGAAGACCAATGGCTGCTGGTTGACAAAGTCACCACAAAGGAAAGGCACAACGATACTTCCCCCTTTGACCTTTTTGAATTAATCTGGCCTTATATCCCCCCTTTTCTGGGTGTGTGCTATTATTTATGGCACAGGGATAATAGTACCGTGCTTTCCCTGTAGATTCGTAGTAATTTCTTTGGAAATGAGACAGAAGGTGTAAGTTCCACAGAAAAGCCTGTAAGCCCCTTGAACTGGGCTCATAAACATAAGAGGCTGGCTATGATATCCCTCGTAAAGGGTTAAGTTTGTAGGAGAATTTCTTCTTATTAATCATGTTAGAAAGAATAAAGTTAGAACTTAACTAGTGTATGAATATAGTAAATAAATAAAATTTGATTAGACAATAGAATCTTAGGTAAAGTGTAGTGGAGTGGCCTGTTGCGTGGCCTTGGATGGGAACACAGACAATAAGAAAAGAATGTTTTGTTAAGAGATTTGTTTTGTGACTGAAGGCAGTTGCTGGGCTTTTCTCAGTAAAACATTCTCATGAGATTTTTGTATTTTCCAAGAATAAGGAGAGGAATGTGGTGGGATCCATAGCAGCAATAGCAATTAATGCCTTCTGATATTATGGTGCTACTAAGCTATCTTGCAGGTGCACTCTATGTATCTTTAAGCAAAAGTTACTCTTGATGCTATGCCAGTTTCTTAATAAGCAAGCCTTTTGAAGTCTTGTGAGAAAAATTAGAACAGTGCATGAACTCGGGGCCATTTGCCTGAGCAAGCGGTGGTTCTTTGCTAGTCCTTGATGATTTCGTCTGCTAATCTCTCTCTGCGCCCTTGACTCACAACAACAGTAAAGTAGAGTTATAAATTAGTACTAATCTTTTAGAAGTTTGTACCAATATTGTTATTGCTATTCAAGTAATTGTATAACTGTACTTTGAATGACTTACCACCTGACTTATAACTTATAGATATGAATTAACTGTTATCTGGAAATATGTAACCATAGTAAAACAAAAACAATGATGTATTCAAAATACCATGTGATTGTAACTTAGTGTGTGTGCATAAAAAGAAAGCTAGACCAGCCATTGGCAGAGATGCCTGGCAGTAAATGCTAACTAGAGAATAAAGAGAAAGTAAAGAATTCGGCTCTCTCACTCGATTCGTGCCAACGCCGTCTCTTCCTGTGGGACCCCTGGATCCCCCCCCCCGGGGCTGGACCCTGGCAGGGGGAGGAGCAGGAAGCCTCAACAACCGTCTGTGCCTTGACCAGGTAAGTCCCGGGTTTTGAACCAGCGACCTCAGTGTTTCAGGTTGATGCTTTATCCACTGCGCCACCACAGGTCAGGCCCTCAGTGTTTCTTATTCCCCAAAACTGCTTTATGTTTTCACAGAGGCTGCTCACTATTCTCAGTAACAAAGGGATAAGGAAACAGCCGCTGTGTGTAATGTTAAGATCGACCACACACAGACCGGATGCCGAGTTCTCCCCTCGGACCCTGAAGCCGGCGCCCTTGCAGGTCCTGCCCTCCACCAGGGAACATGCAGAGCCCGGCGTGCTCCGTGAGTCTTCCAGACCCCTGGAGTCCCCAAGATAGAGTGGAGACACCATCATTAAGCATGCATTCATAGTCATGGTACTTTCTCCTTGGTAACGGAAGGTCAGCACTAAGAAAGACATACGTATGTGAAAGAGGTCCCAAGGCATCACTGACCAGCAGCTACTCACTCACACGTGTAGAACTGGGGCTGCATTTGGTCCAAACAGCAGCGCCATCAGTGGGCTCTAAAGAGTAATGTGGGTCTCAGAGTTTCCTCACCCAGCGGTGCTCCCTGGAGGAGGACACCTCCTCAGCCCAGCTCGTACGTCTCTGTGTTAAGCTGAACATACGGACGAGCTCACAAACCAATGCCACCATGAAAGAGAGCCACAGACAGAGAAAACAAGACTGAGACCAAAATGCCTGACCAGGCGCAGTGGATAGAGCATTGGACTGGAACGTGGAGGACCCAGGTTTGAAACCCCGAAGTCACTAGCTTAAGCGTGGGTTCATCTGGTTTGAGCAAGGCTCACCAGCTTGAACCCAAGGTTGCTGGCTTGAGCAAGGGGTCACTCAGTCTGCTGTAGCCCCCCGGTCTAGGCACATATGAGAAAGCAAACACTGAACAACTAAAGTGTCGCAAGGAAGAATTGATGCTTCTCATCTCTCTCCCTTCCTGTCTGTCTGTCCCTATCTGTCTCTCTCTGTCTCTGTCACACACACACACACACACACACACACACACACACACACACGACTGAGATAAAAGAGAAAAGACTTCAAAAATAATCAGACTTCACCCTGGCTGGTTGGCTTATTGGTAGAATATTGGTCTGGCATGTGGATATCTCAGATTCTATTCTGGTCAGGGCACACAGGAGAGGCATCTATCTGCTTCTCCACCTCTCTCCCTCTCACTTCTCTCTCTCTTTCTCTCTTCCCTTCCTGCAGCCATGGCTCAATTGGTTTGAGCAAGTTAGCCCCGGGCGCTGAGGATGGCTCCATGGTCTCTAGCCTCAGGCGCTAAGAAGAGTTCTATTGCTGAGCAACAGAGCAGTGCCCCAAATGGGCAGAGTGTCACCCCCTAGTGGGCTTGCTGGATGGATCTCAGTTGGGACGCATGTGGAAGTCTGTCTCTCTGCCTCCCCCCTCTCACTGAATTTTTTTAAAAAGGACATCATTAAAAATACAGAACATTTAGAAATAAAAATATAATCACTCTTTTAAAAAACTATAATTAGTTCAATAATGGAGGTTTAGTAAAATGAAAATTTTCTCTGAAGAAATGGCACAAGAAGGAACCAGAGACATAATGAAATGGTAAATAAGAAAGAACAGATGGGATAAGTAAAAAATAGTTGAAAAATAAAAAAAACACATTTAAGTGTTAAAATTTATATTAAAAAAATTCAGAAGAATACTAATAATACATTTCTAAACCCAGTAGCAGATGAAAGAGTCAAAAGAATGGATAAAAGCACTATTTAGAAGAATTAATAGCTAAATATATACCAGGTATAAAAATTTAAAACAGAAAGAAATTTACACCTAGATATATTTCAATAAAGTTTCAGAAGAGCAAACACAGAGAGATCTTAAATGCCTCCAGAGAGGTCAGGGGACACCCTTAATGCAACAATAACTACGTGATCACATGATCGCTGAACAGAAACTTGGGAAGTCGGAACAGAAGGCTAACACTTCCCAAGTGCTGAAAGAAGAGGATTATCAACCGAGAACAGTGTCCTTAGCAAAATTAGCTCTGAGAGCAAGAATGACGTGACGACACTTCATCAACAAAAACGGAGTCCCCTCCCCGCGGGACGTCATCAGAGATCATGCGAAATGATCCCCCTCGGGAAGGAGAAACAGGAGGCTTCACAGCTGACGAAACCACTAGCCACAAAGAGATACAGCACCCAAGTGGTAAAAACATCAATCCCCCCCCCCCCCGGGCATCACCAGGATCCCACGTGTGAAGGCATCAAACCACAGCACCTCAACACACGTGGCCCAACAACCACAAGACCTATGAAGACAGCGTGGGCGTCAGAGGCGCATGGTGACGACAAATAACGCCCCGTGATGAGGCGGTAATGGGCTGACAGAATAAATATCAGGTATCTGTGGATAATAAATGCATAGTGTCCATCACGTGGAGTAAGGGTTGTCGCCACGGGCCAGTCCCTAACTCGGCGTTAAATCACAGGTCCGCCGGCTGCGGCTGGCCTCCAGAACGTCTTTGGACATTTCTGCTCAGGCCGCGTGATGTGAGTAACTCCGGGTCCAGCTCATTCTCTCTTTCCAGGTTCTGGTCAATGCAGAGTTCTGGGTTCCACGGGAGGGAGGCCGTGGGTGCCCCGGGGTCAGCTCAGGAGGGCGAGACAGAAGGGAGTCTGTTCATCTGCTTGGACTCAAGAGGGAACCAGGTTCATCTCTCTTACGTCTGAAAATCCCGCGTTGGACTCAAGAGGGAACCAGGTTCATCTCTCTTACGTCTGAAAATCCCGTGTGAGGTTTCGTACGGAAACGGAGACGATGGGAGGAGGGAAGTCTCTGCTGCTCAGGGTTACGGGTCCTGATTCCCAGGAAGTTCTACACGTGCAGCTCGGTAACTGACCGTGAGATTAAAGGCCTGCAAAGTTCTGTTTTCCAAGAGTTTCTGCTTCTTTGTTTGTTTCAAGAGAATTTGTAGCGGATGGTTGCTTTTTCTTATTATGACAGTTACCTCAAAATCCTGGTCGGATGATTCTAAAACCCCCTGTGGGCTCCTGTGGCCTCCCCCCCCATTGGGGTGAAATCCACCACAAGGTCAACAGGACTCTCTAGTCTAGCCCTCTGCCCATCACCTCCCCGGTCTCTAATGACGAACATGTCCTTTGTCTCTCTCCGTGAACTCTCCACGCTTTGCCACCCCGCCGTGTGCCTGGGAGGCAGCTCTTTACAACCCCTTTCAACAGGGACCCTTACCTTCTGATTTCTGGTGTGGTTGGAATGGGAGACAGCAGCCTAACCCTGCGGTGGCACAGTGGATAGAGCGTAGGCCTGGGACACTAGGGACCCAGGTTCAAAGCCCCGAGGTTGCCGGCTTGAGCGCGGGCTCATAGACATGACACCATGGTCACCGGCTTGAGCGTGGGCTCATAGACATGACACCGTGGTCACCGGCTTGAGTGTGGGCTCATAGACATGACACCATGGTCACCGGCTTGAGTGTGGGCTCATAGACATGACACCGTGGTTGCTGGCTTGAGTGCTGGCTCATAGACATGACACCGTGGTCACCGGCTTGAGTGCTGGCTCATAGACATGACACCGTGGTCACCGGCTTGAGTGCGGGCTCATAGACATGACACCGTGGTCACCGGCTTGAGCGCTGGCTCATAGACATGACACCGTGGTTGCTGGCTTGAGTGCTGGCTCATAGACATGACACCGTGGTCACCGGCTTGAGTGCTGGCTCATAGACATGACACCGTGGTCACCGGCTTGAGTGCGGGCTCATAGACATGACACCGTGGTCACCGGCTTGAGTGTGGGCTCATAGACATGACACCGTGGTCACCGGCTTGAGTGTGGGCTCATAGACATGACACCGTGGTCACCGGCTTGAGTGTGGGCTCATAGACATGACACCGTGGTCACCGGCTTGAGTGTGGGCTCATAGACATGACACCGTGGTCACCGGCTTGAGTGTGGGCTCATAAACATGACACCGTGGTCGCTGGCTTGAAGCCCGAGGTCGCCAGCTTGAACAAGGGGTCACTGGCTCTGCCGGAGCCCCCCAATCAAGGCACCTACGAGAAAGTAATCACTGGACAATGAAAGTGCCACAACTCTGAGTTGATGCTTCCCATCTCTTTCCCTTCCTGTCTGTCCCTGTCCTTCTCTCTCTCTCAAAAAAAAAAAAAAAAAAAAAAAGAAAGAAAAAAGAGAAAGGAAGATGTAACAGGAGGTTGGGATGAGCAAAACCACGAAGGTGGAATGTTGTCCTTCCTTCCTCCCACGCCAGGGTCAGCGGGCCCTTCCACCCGTGAGCCCAGGTTCTGTCCAGTGACTCACCAGAGCCCGTGGGGCTCACGGGGCCGGATAACTGACCTTCGGCCGGATAACTGACCTTCCGTTCCTCCTCAGACCAGACCTGATGTCTCCACTTTGAACGGGCTCTGTGTATTTTTGCTCTTGTTTATCTTTCCCAAGGGCCCCTGTCTGCTGTGTCCCTGTTCCTGTGGCCCTGGCCATGCCGTCTTCTTCCTGCTCCTCTCACCAAGCGTGGCCTTGTCCTAGAGCCTCCCAGGCTGCCCGGCCTGCCTTCAGCGTCCAGTCTCTGCACAGACGAACCACCCCTGGACTCGCCTAAGCACGACGATGAAGGGCACCTCGCTTCCCAGTTCCGATCGTCTTATTTAAAGTTGCAATATCCCCGTCTCCCTGCAACTCCCCCGACCCCCTTGTGTCCCTGAAAATATATATATTTATATATAACTTGAAAGGGGGCGGCTGAGGTCAGCTGATCAGGCGGCATGTTGTTGCCCACGAGGACACCGAGCCCACAGAGCTCTCCCAGCTGGAGAGCACCCTGGCCGGACGACTCCAGAGCAGTGTGTCTGTCAACAGCCGTGACATCTTATGAGGCAGGTGCCGTTTTTATTTCCTTTTAGAAATGAGCAAAGGAGAGGCTCTGAGAGGGAGGAGGAGCCCACGAGGTCCGGCGGGGACTCTGGAAGACTCCCTTCACTGCCCCTCTAAGTGAGGAGGAGGAGGAGGAGGAGGGAGAGGAAGAGGACAAAGGGGATGGGAGGGCCCGTGCCCCCGAGAGGAGCAGTCCCAGGTCCTCCAGGACAGAAGTGGGGGCACCCCGACACCCCGACACAGGCACGTCGATTGTTCAACGTTCTTCTTTTCACGAACGTCACTAATCAGGTAAAGTCCCCAGGTTTGGTCTCCACACGCCCACCGCCAGCTGCATCCTTGAGGACAGCAGGGCCCAGCGGTGTGTTCGGTCACTCAGAGGCTTGACCGACTGCGGACTCATGCGGGGTCTTCGCACACCAGTGTTGGGGGAAATGGGGTGACTTAACGGAACGGTGAGGATGGTTGGGGGTGCGGGCTTCTCACCGCGTGTGAACCTGACCTTGGCGACATTTACTGACCACTGGGACGGCCTGTGTCCACAGGGGGCCCTCCGTCTCCCTTCCACGCGGCAGTGAGTCTTCGCGTGTGTCAGGAAAGGAACTGCCCTCTGGCCATCGCTTCCAAGCGGCTCTGGGCTCCTCCTGTCCGGGCACAGACCGAGGTGCAGATGAAGACTTGCTCTTTGGCAGCAAGACCGTGAGTCGCTTTCACCGTGTGATGTCCGCCCGTCCCGAGGACGGTGACCAGCGAGAGCTTTATTTCGCTCCTGACCCTGATGACTGCAGCCAGGGCTGCAAAAATGTCCTGTGTTTGTCTGAGCCCCCGATGAAAACAATGACCCCCAACACGGCTCCTTCTCTGCGTATCTAAACCCAGGAGAGAAGCTGCAGCCGGACCCGCGGGGCACAGGAGCTGTGCACGCCCATAAATCTTACAGAAACTGTGGTCGCGCCGGCCTGGGGCGCGTGGGAGCCTGGGGGGCCCTGTTCACCCACCGCGCCTGCTCCTCGACATCTTTAATTTATTATTCCTCTTCCGTGACCTTGTTTTGGTGACATTCACAGCTTCCACTCCCACGACTTCATGTTGAAACACACTCCAAAACCTTCGGCTTTGCCTTTCGCAGTTAGCCATCGAGCTTGGTTGTTCACGGCCGCCTGTGGCGTGGCGTTCTGAATGGCCTACACATAGCGGCCCGAGCCGGACGCACGTGAGGACTCACTGCCGTGTGGACGGGAGACGGAGGGCCCCCTGTGGACACAGGCTGTCCCGGTGGTCAGTAAATGTCGCCAAGGTCAGGTTCACACGCGGTGAGAAGCCCGCACCCCCAACCACCTCACCGTTCCGTTAAGTCATCCCATTTCCCCCAACACCGGTGTGCGAAGACCCCGCATGAGTCCGCAGTCGGTCAAGCCTCTGAGTGACCGAGCACACCGCTGGGCCCTGCTGTCCTCAAGGATGCAGCTGGCGGTGGGCGTGTGGAGACCAAACCTGGGGACTTTACCTGATTAGTGACGTTCGTGAAAAGAAGAACGTCGAACAATCGACGTGCCTGTGTCCGGGTGTCGGGGTGCCCCCACTTCTGTCCTGGAGGACCTGGGGCTGCTCCCCTCGGGGGCACGGGCCTCCCATCCCCCTCCTCTTCCTCCTCCTCTTCCTCCTCCTCCTCCTCCCCCTCTTCCTCTTCTTCCTCCTCATCTTCCTCCTCTTCCTCCTCCCCCTCTTCCTCCTCCCCCTCTTCCTCTGCTTCCTCCTTCTCTTCCTCCTCTTCCTCCTCCCCCTCTTCCTCCTCTTCTTCCTCCTCCTCCCCCTCTTCTTCTTTCTCCCATCTTCCTCTTCCTCTTCCTCCTCCTCCTCTTCCTCCTCCTCTTCTTCCTCTTCCTCCTCCTCCTCTTCTTCCTCCTCCTCCTCCTCTTCTTCTTTCTCCCATCCATCTTCCTCTTCTTCTTCCTCCTCCTCCTCTTCCTCCTCCTCTTCCTCTTCCTCCTCCTCCTCCTCTTCCTCCTTCTCATCTTCCTCCCATCTTCTCCTCCTCCTCCTCTTCCTCCTCCTTCTCTTCCTCCCCCTCTTCCTCTTCCTTCTCCTCCCTCGTCCTCCTCAGGTTCCTCCAGTTTTCTAGTCCTGGTCATGTGGACACTTCCCCAGTCGCCTCGAAATTCCTGCCTCTCCCCCACCTCATCGCCCCTCTGAGTGCCTGCGGCTGAGAGGGAGGGCAGGATGGGGAGTGTCCCAGCCCTGACTATGGCCGGCTGCTGCCCACGTCACCCGCAGGTGCCCTGTTTCTTCACCCTCAGCTGCTGGCAGTACATTTCACCTTTCCCATCCCGGGACGTCCGTGTGCTGGTTGGACGATCGTTAAAAAGGAGAAGGAGCCTGACCTGTGGTGGCGCAGTGGATAAAGCGTCGACCTGGAAACGCTGAGGTCACCGGTTCAAAACCTGGGCTTGCCTGGTCAGGGCACATATGGGAGTTGATGCTTCCAGCTCCTCCCCCCTTCTCTCTCTCTGTCTCTCCTCTCTGTCTCTCTCTCTCTCCCTCTCCTCTCTAAAAAAAATGAATAAATAAATAAATAAAGGAGAAGGAGCAGCAGTCTGGAATGGAGGTGTGTGTTCCCCTGTGCACACCTGGGCAACCCGAGCTCACAGCGGCCAGAGCCAGGCCGCCCCGTCCGCCCGTCCACTGCCCGTCCCTCCTCGGGGACGCGGCATCTTCATAACGTGACCCGTTTAAGTGTTGGCTTTGGGAAAACTACCTTGTATCTTCAGTGTTGTGTCTTGTGCTTTATTGAATTCTAACGAGCAACATTTGAATTTGAATTTTAAAGCGTCATTTGCCGTAGCAGCACCCAAACCAATGGAGCACTTAGGGGTCAACAGAACAAAATAGCGAGAGCATTTCTAGGCCAGAAATAGAAGTTTAACAGCCCAGCTGGACTGGGCACTCGGTGTCCTGTGCAGAGCGAGACCGATGGCCGGAACACCGAAGTCCGGAAGGTCATGTCCATACTGCTCATAAAGAAAACTCGTCATTGCTCACCTCAGTTCATCATTTCTTTTCTTCTCTCTTTGGGTTTATTTTGCTGTTCTTTTTTGTAGCTTCTGTGGGTGGAAGCTCGGATCTCTTACCATAAACCTTTCTTCTTATTAAATGCAGACCCGTAAAGATACGCTTTTTTCTCCGAGCGCCGCGTGGCCGCATCCCACTCGTGTCTACGAGCCGTGTTTTTATTATCTTTCCACCCGGAATCACTTCCAGTTTCCATTGGGTGTCTCCTCACACCTCGGGGAGGTGCGTCGTGCGGACGCCTCAGCTTTGTTTTTGTTGTGTTGTTACAGTGGGGTTGCCTCCTGCGGAAAACACTTGGTGCAATCGTATTTACATCTTTATTTGTTTTTAATTTGTCGAGACACGCTTTGTGCTCCGTGGTCAGCTGAAAAAGAGTTTGTCCTGTGATCGATGGGTGCACTGCTCCACAGGTGACAACCTAGAGAGTGTCGCTGCGTCCCTCAGACCACGCGCACACCTCCTGGTCTGTTCCTTCTGCGCACCTTCTCCCATTAGTGCGGCCAGTTCTGTCTGGTGTGCGTTTAATGACGTGACCAGGTACGTGTGAAATTGTGAGTTCTGCATCTTCCTGTTTTCTCTGTGAAATGTCCTCTTTATGTTTAGTAATATGTGGTGACACTTGTACCTTCCTTGATGGACAGCCGGGCATTGGATTGCCATCCCTCTGGACTATTGTCACGTCGTGCTCCTTTGTCTGGCTTCCTGGACCCCGAGAACAACCAGGGACTCGTCGTCCATGGCGGGATCCACCGCCCTCCCACGGCTGAGAGGACTTCTCCCTGTGAGCTCAGCACGGAGCAGCTGCTCGTCACCTGGGGCTATTTCCAAACAGAAAGTGCTCGGAGAACCTGTACCTGAATATCGGCTTTACAAATGTATTCGTTCCAGGGATAACATGACCGAGTCATATGGCAGGTGTATGTTTAATAACTTATGAATTGGCCAAACTTTTCCAAAGTATCAGTAGCTGTACGTCCCCACCCAGAGAGCAGAGTCCCTGTGCCCTACCGGCTGACCCTCGATGGGCCCATGTTGGGGCACCGGCTCACAGGTGTGCAGGGTCCCCTCGGGTCTTATTCTGCTCTTTCTGACGACAATGGTGTTGAAGATCCTTTCACTTGCTTTTCTGCCGGTTGTACCACCTTTGGTTGTTGATAAATATTGCCCTTAAACGCTTTGCCCACAGTTGTGTGTGAATTACTTGTTTTGTTACCATGTTAACGATGTCTTTTGAAAGGCAAACGTTCATCAGTTTGATTCTTTCATCTCTCATTTACGCTTCATGTCTCTAGGAAAGTTCTACCAAACAGAAGTTTATTCGTCTTTTTCTCCTGTTCTGTTTCTCCTACAAATACTATGAACCAGCTGGAGTTGATCGACATTTATAGATGACTCCAGTAACGGCAGCAGGTGACATTTTCTCAAGTTGAAATATTTACAAACATCCATGTAATTCTGGGTCAGAAAGCTAACCCTAAAATAATAGTAAGATAATAGAAAACACGCAAAGTATATTCCTAGAGCATAACAAAATTAACTGGAAAGGCAGCACAAAGATATATTCGGAAAACCCTTGAATATATGGAAACTAGAGAGTATACTTCTGAATTACCAGAGCTCTAAGGGGAGACCTCACTCCAAGTTACAGTATCTCAGGCTCAAAGAAAACACAAGGCATCAAAACTTGCAACATGTGGCTAAAGCAGTGCTGAGAGGAAGTTGAACGTTTCTGATGCTTGTGTTAGAAAACAGGAAACGTCCAAGCTCAGTAGCATCTATAATACAAACATCTCTGGGCCCATAGATCGAACACCTTGTATGAACATGTAACATATCTCTCTGCACAACGAGCAACATTTGAGTTTGAATTTTAAAGCGTCATTTGCTGTAGCAGCACCCAAACAAATGGAGCGTTTGGGGGTCAACAGAACAAAATAGCGAGAGCATTTCTAGGCCAGAGACAGAAGACACGGACGGAGAGATAAAAAGCAGCCCACCCAGTGGAGAAGCACACTGCTTCATGGACAGGAAGGCCCAGCGTTTGAAAGTGTCGGTTCTCCCAGTTTAGCCCTGTTTGACCTGTGCCCCTCGACCAGTCACGCTTTAGCCAGTCTGTTCTGCGGCTACCACAGCGACTTTAAAAACCACACGGAAAGGCAAAAGGAGCTATGAGAACATACTAATTTTGGCAACCCAACACACCAGCGGAGGAGCAGAGATGTGGGACTCCCACCACTCGATGCTGAGACTTAGGGTGTCACTGTGGTAATGAACACCGGGTGGCGGCGGCATTGTGGGGAACAGATTACACTGTACTCACATGAAATAGACTCAGGCGTACATTGGCCAGGGACTCCTTGAGAAAGATGGTCTTGTCAGTTAATGGGGTTGGAACAGTCGGACATTCATACACAAAGAGGAGCATTGATTTAGACCTTGCCCCATGAACCAACACTGATTCATCATAAGTTAGAGACCTACACGCAATACCCCAAACTGTACATTTTCTAGAAGAAAACATCAAAGAAAACCCGCACGACTTTATTTTTGGAGATGCATTTGTAGAAACCATCCCAGAACCATGACCCTTTAAAAAAGCTGCTAAAATTGACTTCACCGATATTAAAAAAGTAAACAATGTTTGCTCTGCAGAAGACAACGGCAGATAGATACATCGAGAAGACAAGCCACGGGCTTGGAGAAACTACCTCACAGATTACGTGTCCGAGGACGACGGCCGTGCGTCCAGAGCACACACGCTCGCACACTCCCAACAGTATTGCCAAAAGGATTCCTTTTTAAAAAGTGAGAATGCCCAATGCTGGTGTGGTAAGGAGAACCCTCGTTCTTTGCTGGTGGGAAAGCAAGAGCCAGCTTGGTGACATGGTGACATGGTGACAGCTGGGTCGTCTCCTACCAACCAGCTACACTTACCAGGTGGCCCAGAACCCGCTGTCCTGAACAGTTTATCTCCTAAGCGAGCAGAAGACTCACTTCCCACAGGAAGCTGTTTTAGACGTTTAGATCCACTTACTCACAACACCTCAAACTGGAAACAGCCAGGGTGTCCTTCAGCGGAGCGTAGGTAAACACCCTGGTCTGTTCCCATGTGCAGCACGGCTCAGCCTGGAAGATGAGTGAGCAGCTCAGTCAGAGGAACACGGTGCGTCTCAAGTCCCTGCTGGTAAGCAAGAGACGCCGGCATGCTGCGGTTTCCATCGCTGTGACGTTCCCCCCCCCCCCCGGGGGAGGCAGAGCACAGGGACGGGAAGGACAGGAGTGCCCCCCGAGGTCCGGGAAGGGGCTGCTGCGTGGACACAAGCCACACAGGGAAACACGCAGTGTGACCGAATTCTTTCTGTGGTTCCGGGTGGTGGATACACGGCTCCACCTATTTGTCGAATGCCCTGGATGCGTCAGAAGCACTGAAAAGCCAGAGAAAAAACTTATTTTATGCAAAGAAAAAAAAACACAAACCCAACCGTTTGAAGGCGATCCAAAGATAGAATGCAGATGGTGACAAGGAAATCTGTGTTACAAATAATAACACAACTGAATAAAGTTTTTTACCTCCAGACTCAGGTGAGAGATGCGGGGAAGAACCTGGTGGCCGGTCACAGGAGGACCGTCCGAGGGGCTGCCGGTCGGCCACCGGGGGGCGCCAGATGACCTCCAACGAGACCTGCAGACACACGTCCGGGAACTCACCTGTTCCGGCGAAGATGAGCGGCCGCTCCGCCCACACGGGGGTGGAGGTTTTACTAACACCGCTGGACACAGTGCCGGCGCGTGTCTATATGTCAGGAGCACGTGGGCTGCCACAGTGAGAGCGTGGGACCTGCCCCCGAGCCTGAGACTCAGGGGCCCTTCCTGGATCTCACAGCATCCCATCGTGGGATGAGTTTGGACCTTGTCCCGGTCATGGCCGGATTCTTCTCTGCACTGACCGAAGCGCTTACTTCTCAGATGGGACAGGAGAGCAAGACAATGTGTCAATAAATGGAACTGTATCGGTTCCCAAAGTAGAGCGCAAATCAGCGTCCCCCGTGCTGCTGGGCCTGTCGCTGAATAAAACCTGTCACTCAGACGCCTTGTCACCCTTTTTGGACAGAGGTGTCCAGCGGGTCAGCACAGCTCGAGCCACCCAATTACCTGTCACTCTTCGGTTTCCCGGCTGAAGAGTCGGCACTCGTGACCATGGGTCCACACCCTCGAGCAGTCTCTGACCCCCCGTGTGAAACTGGGGTTACAATGATATGAGGTATTACCCCCCCCCCCGCAATTTTCGACTTTATGTCTCTTCAAGACAAAGGAAATGGCTTCCAGAGGTTTCTGTCTTACACTCAGCTCATAGCCGATGGGTATCAGCTGCCTTTTCTTCACATGCTCCAAAGATGCTTCTACAAGACCTGAAATGGGGAGATTTAATCTTTTCGAAGAAGTGAAGAGACAAGAACAGCCCCTGGAACATGTTGGGGGAGGGAGGACACCCATCTGTGGCCTGTGACACTATCAGACCAGCTCCGTCCCTCACTCAGGGAGCCCTGAGGATCGGCCCTGGGTCACCTGGACCACCTTCCCGTCAGGGAAGTCAGCGGCAAAGCCTGTCGGGAATGCACCAGGACCGATAACCTGGGGGAGGAGAAGGCACCCCAAGACCTTGACGTGAAGACTGAGATGGTGAGAAGTGGGTCATTCCGACAACCGAGACCAGTTTTCCAGCTGACTGAACCTGGAGGTTGTCCTGCTATAATCCTCTGTTCTCCTGGGAATCTGGAGCATAAGGTCCTGCATTGCTGACAGACCCTGGCTACCTCTCAAGTACGATGCCTGTGACGCTCTATCTGGAACACACCCTTCCTCCCTGGTCACATCTGGTTAGGAGTCTAAATTCTGGTTTTAATATTCTCATCGTCCAGCTGACTCATTCAATCAAAACAATCTGAGGTTTGTTCTCACTCCTTTTGGGTGCTCTCTGGACTCCCGGTACCAGATAACAGATCTGTTAGTTTCCTAGGTAAGTGTGGTCAATCAAGAATTGACATTCTAGCCTGACCAGGCGGTGGCGCAGTGGATAGAGCATCAGACTGGGATGCGGAGTACCCAGGATCGAAACCCTGAGGTCGCCAGCTTGAGCGCGGGCTCATCTGGTTTGAGCAAAGCTCACCAGCTTGGACCCAAGGTCGCTGGCTCAAGCAAGGGGTCACTCGCTCTGCTGTAGCTCCACGGTCAAGGCACAAATGAGAAAGCAATCAATGAACAACTAAGGAACTGCAATGAAGAATTGATGCTTCTCATCTCTCTCCCTCCCTGTCTGTGTCCCTGTCTGTCCCTCTCTCTGACTCTCTCTCTCTGTCTCTGTCACAAAAAAAAACAAAAACAAAAAAAGAATTGACATTCTAGGTGAAGCTTTGGTGATTGGTTTGAGAAATTCCTGTAAACCAGTTTATCAAGAGGCACAATTTGCTCATCTGAGCAAGTCTATCAGGACAATATCTTGCTCATCTGAGCAAGACGGCTCATTTGTCAAAGACTCACCTCAGGCCCTGGCCGGTTGGCTCAGCGGTAGAGCGTCGGCCTGGCATGCGGGGGACCCGGGTTCGACTCCCAGCCAGGGCACATAGGAGAAGCGCCCATTTTCTTCTCCACCCCCACTCCCTCCTTCCTCTCTGTCTCTCTCTTCCCCTCCCGCAGCCAAGGCTCCATTGGAGCAAAGATGGCCCGGGCGCTGGGGATGGCTCCTTGGCCTCTGCCCCAGGTGCTAGAGTGGCTCTGGTCGCGGCAAAGCATCGCCCCTGGTGGGCGTGCCGGGTGGATCCCGGTCGGGCGCATGTGGGAGTCTGTCTGACTGTCTCTCCCCGTTTCCAGCTTCAGAAAAAAAAAAAAAAAGACTCACCTCAAAACTCCCGTTTTCTCTTGTCACCGAGCCCAAGTCATCACGTGACAGAGGACGTGGTCCGGGCCACCGAAGCCTGCACACTCTCTGCACGGTGAGCCCAGGGCTCGGCCAAGTGGGGCGTTTTCCCTCCTTTTTGCTTGACTGACAAACAGATGGTCTTGTGGAAAGTCGGTAATCAGGGCTTAATCCTCACAAAAGCGTTAATTTAGGGGTTGCCGCAATATGAATTGTACGTCCCTTTGTCTCTCTTTCTTCCACCAATAGTGTGGCTCTTTTTTTTTTTTTTTTTTTTTCATTTTTCTGAAGCTGGAAACAGGGAGAGACAGTCAGACAGACTCCCGCATGCACCCGACTGGGATCCAGCCAGCATGCCCACCATGGGGCGACGCTCTGCCCACCAGGGGGCGATGCTCTGCCCACCCTGGGCGTCACCATCTTGCGACCAGAGCCACTCTAGCGCCTGAGGCAGAGGCCACAGAGCCATCCCCAGCACCGGGCCATCTTTGCTCCAATGGAGCCTTGGCTACGGGAGGGGAAGAGAGAGACAGAGAGGAAAGCGCAGCAGAGGGGTGGAGAAGCAAATGGGTGCTTCTCCTGTGTGCCCTGGCCGGGAATCGAACCCGGGTCCTCCACACGCTAGGCCGATGCTCTACTGCTGAGCCAACCGGCCAGGACTAATAGTGTGGCTCTTTCAGGCCCTCAGGTCTCTGGAGGGTCAGCCAGATGGAGTCCAGAGCTCTGACCGCCCTGGGAGAGGCGTTCAGTCCAGAGTCTGAAGAAGCTACAACACGCAGTTTCCTTTTACCGGCTGGTTCTCAGAGCGCACGTGTGAGCACAGGTCTCGCACACTCATCGTGTGTTGTATGCAAAGGCTGTGGTCTTCTCCTATCTAGCTTTCTGAGACGCCTTTCCCAGGAAGAGTCCTGTGTTGGCATGTGGGTGCGTGTACACTGCGTGTGCCTGCGTGACGACGGAGGCGTGTGGTACTATCTTCTTCGCAAGGGAAGACCCCCACAGCTTTGAGAGGTCAAACAGCTTGCTCAAGGTCAAGCTCAAGGTCTAGGCCACACAACGAGTTTAAGGACCAGAAAGATACCTTTCAAAGATTTTTTTTTATTAATTTTAGAGAGGAGAGGGAGAGACAGAGAGAGAGAAGGGGGGAGGAGCTGGAAGCATCAACTCCCATATGTGCCTTGACCAGGCAAGCCCAGGGTTTCGAACCGGCGACCTCAGCATTTCCAGGTCGACGCTTTATCCACTGCGCCACCACAGGTCAGGCTCAAAGATTTGATAAACACGTTTTTTAAAAAATTAGACAACCAACGCATACTTGTATGTAAAACTCAACTCTTCAGGCAAACATATTAAATAGACCTTACACATTCAAGAAATTCCAGTGGGCCCCCAAACCCCAGAATTACACGGACTGTACTAACCACTTCTTCTGTAACTGACTATTTTGAGAGCTTTATAATTCATACAACACACGAGTCAGTGTTCGGAATATGTTCTCAGGGTGGGGCGACCACAACGCAGTTTGGAAGGTTTTTGTTAATTTTTTATTTATTCATTTTAGAGAGGAGAGGGAGAGACAGAGAGAGACAAGGGGAGGAGCTGGAAGCATCAACTCCCATATGTGCCTTGACCAGGCAAGCTCAGGGTTTTGAACCGGCGACCTCAGCATTTCCAGGTTGACGCTTTATCCACTGCGCCACCACAGGTCAGGCTTTAAATTTTTTTATTTATTCATTTTTAGAGAGGAGGGAGGGAGGGAGGGAGGGAGGGAGAGAGAGAGAGAGAGAGAGAGAGAGAGAGAGAGAGAGAAGGGGGAGGGAGGAGCAGGAAGCATCAACTCCCATATGTGCCTTGACCAGGCAAGCCCAGGGTTTTGAACCGGCGACCTCAGCATTTCCAGGTTGACGCTTTATCCACTGCGCCACTAGAGCAGTCATTCTCTACACCCCGCCCCCGCCCCCGCCCCCCCGCCCCCCGTCCCCGCACCCGACCCCCCGACCCCGTCCCCGCCCCCCGTCCCCGCCCCCCGTCCCCGCCCCCCCGACCTCCCACCCCTGCCCCCGTCCCCGCCCCCGCCCCCGTCCCCGCCCCCGCCCGCGGCGACCACTGATCACTGCGAGTCTCCAAACCTTCGTCCGTTCTGGGCATTTTATGTAAATGTCATCTTGCAACACGCGGTGCTGGTGTCTGGCTCCTCTCCCTCACCCGGCTTTCAAAGCTCACCCGTTCCGGATCCCGTGTCACCCGTTATGTATCTCGTGTCAGTAGTTTGCTCCTCTTGACTGGACTGTTGTTGATGTTTTTTTAATCTTTTTCTTTTTTTTTTTTTTTTTTTGGTATTTTTCTGAAGCTGGAAACGGGGAGAGACAGTCAGACAGACTCCTGCATGCGCCTGACCGGGATCCACCCGGCACGCCCACCGGGGGGCGATGCTCTGCCCATCCTGGGCGTCGCCATGTTGCGACCAGAGCCACTCTAGCGCCTGGGGCAGAGGCCAAGGAGCCATCCCCAGCGCCTGGGCCATCTTTGCTCCAATGGAGCCTCGGCTGCGGGAGGGGAAGAGAGAGACAGAGAGGAAGGAGGGGGAGGTGGAGAAGCAGATGGACGCTTCTCCTATGTGCCCTGGCCGGGAATCGAACCTGGGTCCCCCGCACGCCAGGCCGACGCTGAGCCAATCGGCCAGGGCCTTTTTAATCTTTCAAAACTCTACATTTTCCCCTAAGCCTGCCTCAGAAGTCATGGAACCTTTGCGATACCTTTCAAGAAAATAACTCCAAGTCACGATTGTCTCAGAAAGAGTGACGCACCCCGTGGGGAAAGGAATCCGCCCGTGAGCCCACCTCCTCACGCAGCTGCCCTGTGAGAGGTGCCGGTGCCGGGAGGAGGAATAAAATCGGGGCGAGGAGATGCTCGTCCCTGCACCGTTCCGGAGAGGAAAAGCAGGAGACGTTCCTTAGGACAACCGAGCCCGCTCAGGCCGGGTCAGACATCCGCTCCGGCCACAGCTCACGTTGAAGAGGGGCCTTGGGGGTGTTCACGAAGCTTACTCCTGGGAACCAGACTCCATGTTAGGTGCCAATCCACGCTGGGCTTCAGCACTACAGGGGGTTTGTGCGTGTGCGGCGGTGGGGGGCATCGAACTCAGCAGACGGGGACGGGAGGGAGGAGAACGAGCCGGGGAGGGGGCCACGTTGAGGCCACGGGCTGCCTCGTGCTTCCCCTCCCCGGCCTGCGATTCTGCTTCTCGTTCCATTCTCGTCTTTACCCTCAGACGCAGGAGAGGGCCCCCCGATTCCCCTCCAAGTGGGCGAATGCACTCTCCAGCCCGCGCCCCACTCGGCCTAACGAGAGCAGCAGCCCACGCCTGTGGAGAAGCCGGAGGCCCGTCGGAGGCCTGGCTTCCTGCTGGCCGCCCCGCTGGACGTCTCGGACGAGTCTCGGCAGCTCTCTGACCCTCAGGACTCCTCATCTGTGAAATAACGGGCAGAGACGTAGAGCTTTCCCGGCCTGTTATGATGATTAATTAACACGGTAAATACCTGGTGGAGGCAGGGCCTGGCTCGCTGTCCACCCTTCAAAAATCCCTCTGGGCCCTGGCCGGTTGGCTCAGCGGTAGAGCGTCGGCCTGGTGGGCGGGGGACCCGGGTTCGATTCCCGGCCAGGGCACTCAGGAGAAGCGCCCATCTGCTTCTCCACCCCCACCCCCTCCTTCCTCTCTGTCTCTCTCTTCCCCTCCTGCAGCCGAGGCTCCATTGGAGCAAAGATGGCCTGGGCGCTGGGGATGGCTCCTTGGCCTCTGCCCCAGGCGCTAGAGTGGCTCTGGTCGCAACATGGCGACGCCCAGGATGGGCAGAGCGTCGCCCCTGGTGGGCGTGCCGGGTGGATCCCGGTCGGGCGCATGCAGGAGTCTGTCTGACTGTCTCTCCCCGTTTCCAGCTTCAGAAAAATACAAAAAAAAAATCCCTCTGGACGGGGACCCCAGGGGCCCTCGCCTGTGGGGGGAAGACGGCTGGAGCGAAGGGGAGTTTAGAATCACTTACCTGCGGCGGCTGCGGGCCGTTCTGCGCACGTAGGGATTCCGTCTCCCTGGGACAAACCGTAAATCCCCGTGGACTCTCCCGCTGGCTGGCGGGGAAAGTGGCTGCTGCTGCTATGAACCTCAGCGCTCTCTGCGGCGTTCTGCGATGTGGCCTCCGCGGCCCACCTCCCCGAAACCAGGTCCCTGAAATCAGGCGCTCCGAGGCCTCCCCGGCCCACAGCCGCCGGTGTGTGGGTGTGGGTGTGTGGGGGGCGCTCACTCTGAGTCTGAGCTGAGAAGTTATTTTGAAAATGAAGAATGGATGTTTTTTCTCACTCGATGAGAGCCGTCCTGCTCCTCAAAGGGGCGGGGCTCCCCTGGACGCCAGGGAAACATGGGCCTCTCTCTCCGTGGCCGTGGCGTGGTGGAGGGCGTGGGCCCTCGGGTGAGTGGAAACCTAACAGAAACGCCTTTCTCAGCCTTCACGCCGGGCGTCACGCCGCCAGCCGCTGCCAGCCTGGTTTAAATTCAGTGTCCATGCATGAGAGTGAGTGTCCTGCTCACGTGTCATCCTGGGTGATGTGTCCATTCTGGAGTTTTGCCCCTTTTTTAATTGGTTGTCTGTTTTCTTATTTTGGGGTTTGGGGAACCCTTCTATATTAAGGGGCATCTGATAGAATTTGCGTCCACTGGTGGAATTCAGGGTTGAGAAGCGCTCTGTCCCTCTGGGGAGAGGTCCGGCCCCGTGGCCTCTGCACTTGTCCCCTGGGCGGGGGAGAGCTTGCTGCAGCCACGAGCCAGGGGAGCCGGAGTCACAGGCTTCTGTCCAGGGCAGCTCCTCTCGTCCTGCCACACTGTCCAGGGACTGAGGGGAGACGGATGGACAGGGTGGCCCCAGGGGAGAAGAGATGAGCTGGTGCACAGAGCCACCAGCCAGGGCGACGGGACAGAGACAGGTGTCCTTTACTGACGCCGTGTTCACAGGAGCAGGACGTGAGGCCGCTCTCTGGCCGCTGACCATGCCCCCGAGGGGTGTGCCCGTGCGGGACGGGGACAGTCACGGGTGTGGAGCACAGGGTTCCGGGTCGTTCTTCCGACACAGCTCAGGTCTCTGCGCACTTGACCTCCTGTGGGAAGTGGGCCGGGAGCTGGGCCCACAGCCACGCACCCCGTTCTAACTTCCTGCTCCTGACTGGAGAGGAAGTCCCTACAAAGAGTTCACAGCTGTTGTCTGACTCCGGGATGGCTCTCTTTGGGGGGAGGGGGCTTTCCGATCTGTGTTCACCCCCCAGGAGCCGAGCGCTGAGTTTCCACCCCTCCTCCCCCCGCGGTGTGTCTGTGGCTCTGTCTTCTCAGGATTCCGTCAGTGAGATCCGAGAGCAACCGTCTGTGGACTCGGGGTTGACGGAGGTTGAGGGGACGCGTGAAAGTGACCCAGTCAATGGCCAGGCTGGCGGGGGCGGGCTGCATTCTCACCCGCGTCTGAACCGAGTCGCGGCTCTCTCTCTCTGCGGGGTCCTGTGGGGAACCAGCCTCCCTTCACTTCTGAAGCGCTTGCAGGAACTGGACTCAAACCATCTCTTTTAGAGATCACGCTGTTCTCCTCGGATTCCGCCGAGGCCAGCTCGACGTCAGCAGATGGAGAACAGGAGGTCATGACCCACCGGTCACTGCCTCCCTTCCACGTGTCCCCTGCCACCTCGTGACCTCCTGGTTTTGCGTCTCCATGAGCCCTGCCCCGCTGGACGCAGCTCTGTGTCGATCAGACTCTGGTCTCACCTCTTCGCACTGCACACCCTGCCGGCCCTCGACCTCCCTGTCTGAACAGTCCCTAAGGCACCGGACCCCGTCCTGGTCCAGCTCCTGACCCCTCTCTCACGTGCTTCTTCTGGGGTCCCCACTGTGCCCTCCGTCCCGACAAGGAGGGGAGCAGGGCCCCCAGGGCAATGTCACCGGCTCAGTTCAGGTGGGAACCGGTGAAGACGTGCCTCAAACGAACAGGTCAGAAGACAGGCCTGCAAAACGCCTTGTGTGCCAGAGAGCAGGCGCGCTCCAGCCCCGGGGAAGTCACGTTACCAGAGAGGGTTTTATAAAAGGGCGCTGACTGAACTCGAGAAAGCCCCGGGGAAGTCACGTTACCAGAGAGGGTTTTATAAAAGGGCGCTGACTGAACTCGAGAAAGCCATGCTTTAGCCAAATGAAACAGAAATGCCTTTTTTTTTTCTTTTTTTGCCAGAAGTGTCCATATGTTCTCAGATGCACTCACCGGGCAAAGGCACAGAGACATTAATTTGCTAAAACTGGAGCGAAACCACATTCTTCCTTCCCCTGGAAAATCTCGAGAAGGGGAACTGGACGTGTCACTTGGGGCTCCAGGGAGGAGGAGCCGTCGTCGGGACAGACCAGCGCTGAGCCCTCGGGAGGCCCCGGCCCCCACCGGGGAGCGTCCTCCTGGCTCCTGCTGCCGGTGCCTTTACGGACAAGGAGAATGCGGAGCAAACACGACTCCGTCCCAAGTGAGGCGAGTTTCCAGGGTCGCTCGCTGAGAGCGGGGAGCACACTCGTCACTGCGGCCCCTTCTCCGGGGGCCGTGCGGAGCGGACGTGCACTCCGACCTCTCCGAGTGCCGGGGCCGCTCCGGCAGCCAGGATGCTTCGAAAGCTGTGTTCTCTACAAGTGTTTCTAAATTTCGCCACTCTTCCACATCATGCCAAATTTTTACAGTGAAATTTAAAGCCACGTGGCTGTGGGTGGAAAAATCTGTATCTCACGAGTTCTTCACGGTGCTGGTGCTCAGAGACACAGGCTGTGCTTAGTGTGTGCGCAGCGGCCCACGGGCCCCGGTCAGTCCTGGCCCACGGTCCCTGGTCAGTCCTGGCCCATGGTCCCTGGTCAGTCCTGGCCCACGGTCCCTGGTCAGTCCTGGCCCACTGTCCCTGGTCAGTCCTGGGGCACGGTCCCCGGTCAGTCCTGGGGCATGGTCCCCGGTCAGTCCTGGCCCATGGTCCCTGGTCAGTCCTGGCCCATGGTCCCCGGTCAGTCCTGGGGCACGGTCCCCGGTCAGTCCTGGGGCACGGTCCCCGGTCAGGCCTGGCCCACGGTCCCTGGTCAGTCCTGGCCCACGGTCCCCGGTCAGTCCTGGGGCACTGTCCCTGGTCAGTCCTGGCCCACGGTCCCTGGTCAGTCCTGGCCCATGGTCCCTGGTCAGTCCTGGCCCATGGTCCCTGGTCAGTCCTGGCCCATGGTCCCTGGTCAGGCCTGGCCCATGGTCCCTGGTCAGTCCTGGCCCATGGTCCCTGGTCAGGCCTGGGGCACGGACGGGCTGGGCGGGCACTCTCCCGTTGGCCGGCATAAGACCCTAAAGTGATAGTAAACATTAACCCAGTGAAAAGCATGTGACCGCCACCCGGCTCACGTGGCCGAAGTCCTGCCCTGTGCTAAGAACTGTCCCCAGAGCTGCAGGTCCCCCTGTGAACACACACAGCCTTCCCTCGAGCAGCTCACCGCCAGCCGCGCCCGCAGGGGACTGACCAGGTGATTGTTCACGGAGAACGTCACAGACACAGCCGCTGCCGGGATGTCATAGTCCCCGCTGGGGCAGGTCCCGAAACCGAGGCCCGAGAGCGGAGGTCACTCGTGAAAATGACCAGAAGCCCGTGAGAAACGGTCACTGCCGTCAGGGGGCTGCCTTGTGCTGACTGTGAGAGGCTGTGGGGGCTCCAGACGGCGCCCTCTGCCGTGGGGGGGGGGGCCATGCCGGGACACAGCAATGGGACACAGCAATGGGGACACAGCAATGGGGACACAGCAATGGGACGCAGCAACGGGACGCAGCAACGGGACACAGCAATGAGACACAGCAATGGGACACAGCAATGGGGACACAGTAATGGGAGGCAGCAACGGGACACAGCAATGGGACACAGCAATGGGACACAGCAACGGGACGCAGCAACGGGACGCAGCAACGGGACGCAGCAACGGGACGCAGCAATGGGACGCAGCAATGGGACGCAGCAATGGGACGCAGCAACGGGACGCAGTAACGGGACGCAGCAATGGGAGGCAGCAACGGGACGCAGCAATGAGACACAGCAATGGGACGCAGCAATGGGACGCAGCAACGAGACACAGCAATGGGATGCAGCAACGGGACGCAGCAATGAGACACAGCAATGGGATGCAGCAATGGGACGCAGCAACGAGACACAGCAATGGGACGCAGCAACGGGACACAGCAATGGGACGCAGCAACGGGACGCAGCAATGAGACACAGCAATGGGATGCAGCAATGGGACGCAGCAACGAGACACAGCAATGGGACGCAGCAACGGGACACAGCAATGGGACACAGCAACGGGACGCAGCAATGGGACACAGCAATGGGAGGCAGCAACGGGACACAGTAGTAACAGGACGCGTCACCCAGCCAGCGTGAACACCTGCGTCCGTCCCGTGAAGCCAGAGCCCCTCCCCAAGTACATGTTCGGGAGGTGTGCTCTCACACCGCGTGTGCGTCACAGGCCCCAGTGAGAGACCCACGTGCGTCTCAGCCAGAACACAGACGTGGGACGCGAAAGCCTCCAAAACGCTCTCTCCTCCCAATCACGCAATTCCATGTTTTCTTCCTCATCCCGGGTCCCGGCCCTGCACGCTCGCCATCACCATTCCTGGTCGGCAGGCGGACAGCGTCTCTGGCTGTGTCCACGTTCTCCTCTGCCGGTGCTCTGACCCCGTCTCAACCCCCACGGCCTCGTCCAGTCACCTCCCGAGGACGCCACCTCCCGGTGCTCTGACCCCGTCTCAACCCCCACGGCCTCGTCCAGTCACCTCCCGAGGACGCCACCTCCCGGTGCCATCGCGCCAGGCATCAGGGCTTCCCCAGATGAGTTTGGGGACATGAGCATCTGTCCACAGCACGCGCTCCCCCTGACCCCCGGCCACAGTGCTAATGGCGTGTCCGAGGCGTCCACCGTGCACAGTAACCTCGCCAGGTCCTCAGTGCAGACGGACGCCCATCAAACCAAGACAAGAGGTTAGCCGTGTTCTCACAGCTCAGCCTCCAGACTTGGGGCCAAGAAAATCGCCACCCAGAGGGAATGAGGGGTTCAGGGTTGACCTCGTGCAGAAAATGAACAATTCAGAGAAGCGTACCACATGCTACACATCACAAGAGCCCCACTGACCCTGCACTCGGCTCCTCCGCCCCCTTCCTGAGAACAAGGAAGACGCAGATGTTCACCTTCCTGCTGAGGCACCTGGCCACTGAGACTTCAAAGGCATGTCCTCGTCCGGAGGTGTTTCTGGGCTCCGTGGACCAGCGCTGAAGTTACAGAGTTCTCCGCATTTTTAACTGGTTTCGGAAACCCTGACACCAGTTTCCAGATACCCCCATTCTCCCCGACAGCCGTGTTACTCTGTTAGAAAAAGACACACTGAAGACCTATTAACGGAGATTTAAAGTGTGAAACGATTAAAGTGTAAAATTATTAAGATCAAAGGAAGTTATTCTATAGCAATAACCTCATGGTGATGGGTCTTGCTCCTTTTAAACAATTTGACAGTCTCTGTCTTTTAATTTAGATGTTTCGGCAAGTTGTTATTTCTCACCGTTATTAACTTAGCGTGGGTGGAGGCGGCCATCTTGGTATCGACTCCCTGTTGACCTCATACCTTCCTCATTTTTGTTCCTTCTTTTCCTGCCTTCTTTCAGTTTAGTCGAGTAATTATCAGTATTCCATTATGTGTCCTCTTTTGGATTTTTAACTAGTTCTGCTTGAGTTGTTTCCTAAGCATTCCTCTAGGACTGTAAGTGAGTATCTAACTTTGTTGCAGCTTACCCTGAGTTACTATTACAAAGTTAGGTATAAGACAAGACGTGTATCGGAGATTGCGCGTGGAACAGATGGCACTAACCCCACAGTGCAAGGTTGTAGTTTTTATCTCAAAGTCAGTTTCCTTTTAAAATCTCCAGAAAAAAATAAATAGCCTTGTCTAAGGATGCATACATTTTGCAGTTCTGGAATTCTCTCTGTGGTCGTTGAAGGAAGGTCTTCACCACTTCTCACAGGGCACGCCTGTGACCTCAGGTTACCGTGGCCACGCGTTGTCCTCGTGAGGACTCGTCCCCCCCGCTCCGTGTGTGAAGGGCGGTGTCACTGGGGGTTGAGTCTATGCTCACGGCTGCTCCCCCTTTCCTCCAATACGTGACTGTCCTCGGTTGTTTGTCATTGTCACTGCCGGCTGTTTTCTCCGGTGGTTTTCAGGATTTCCTTCTTGACTTTTATGTTCTGCAGTTTGGGATGCTTACAGGTGCAGAGGTGTGGATTTTCCTGCATAAATCCTTCTCCGGTTTGTTGAGTGTCTGGTGTGTATGGATAGGTCGTTTTTTCATCGAGCTTGGGAGAGTTTTGCCCGTTCTTTCCTGAAATGACTCTCTGTCCTCTCCTCCGTCCTCTTCGTCTGATGTGACGACTTGTGCCACAAGGCCCACACTCAGCGTTCATCATCCGTCCTTGTCTGAGCTGTATTTATAGACTCTAGTTCCTGGCCCTGGCCGGCTGGCTCAGTGGTAGAGCGTTGGCCTGGCGTGCAGGAGTCCCGGGTTCGATTCCCGGCCAGGGCACACAGGAGAGGCACCCATCTGCTTCTCCACCCCTCCCCCTCTCCTTCCTCTCTGTCTCTCTCTTCCCCTCCCGCAGCCAAGGCTCCATTGGAGCAAAGTTGGCCCGGGCGCTGGGAATGGCTCCATGGCCTCTGCCTCAGCTGCTAGAATGACTCTGGTTGCAACAGAGCGACGCCCCAGATGGGCAGAGTGTCACCCCCTGGTGGGCATGCCGGGTGGATCCCGGTCGGGCACATGCGGAAGTCTGTCTGACTGCCTCCCCGTTTCCAGCTTCGGAAAAATATAAAAAATAAAAATAAATAAATAAATAAATAAATATAGACTCTAGTTCCTAACAAGAGCTCTTTCCAAACTGATGCATCTTTCTTCGGCATTCTCCACTCTGCTGTGAAGCCCGTCCGACGGATAGGTTGTCATGCAGGTATTGTCATCTTTTGTCACCTGAAATATGCACTGTGCCTTTCTGTGCACCCCACCTCACCCTCTCACTCACTCCTGCCCTCCCCCTCTATAAATCCTCGGCTTCCTGTACAGAATGGCTATTTCTAAAGTCCAGTCTGCTAGCTCCTGTTCCGGACCCGGCAAAGCACTGCGCTAATTTTTCTGTCTGTAAACCTCGCCTTGCTTGGCATGTCTCATGACGCTCGATGGTATATGACGCTTGTGTATGGGATGGCAGGGGGGGGGCATGTAAAATAGTCCCGTGTTTTAATTAGGCTGATTTGCTGGTTTCCAGAGAATGTGAGCTCCTTTGTGTCTGCTGGAGGAAGTGAGGACGTGGTTATATTTTTACCGAGAGTCTTGCTGAGCTGGGACCACACCGTGGCTGTAATGGGGATGAGCTCACCCCCCACCCAGGACAAGTTCACCTCCCGCCTCTACACAATGCAGGGAGCGACCCACGTTGACCCGATACGTGTCCGGGCCCGGAGTTTGGAGGCAGCTGCCGGGGAGCTTCCATCTCAGTCTCCATGAAAATAAGCAACACTGTGCACATTCGGGGGAGTTTTTTTTAGCCCATATTTCACTGCCTTTTCTTTTCTTTTTTTATTTTTTTTTTTATTTTTTTTTTTTTGTCTAGAAAGTTGGGGCTGGGCCAGGGATAATTGTCAGGATAAGCAGATTATTATTTTATTTGGTGCTCTTCCAGACACTAATCCGCTCCCCTATCTCCGCCATGGCTAACAGCTTGGCTGAACTCACCTTGACCTCGAGGAGTCTGATACTCTGTAAGGGGCCCCTTCCTTCTGCTGCTGTGATGGTGAGAGCCAGGCTCTGACCCAAGGACGCTCCCACGGCCCCCTGGCCACCTCAGAAGGACCCCTTCCTCCTAAATCAGCTCATCACCGCCTTCTCACATCCACCACTCCTGAATATTCTCAAAGAAAAACACAGCTTTTTCCATGCCCATTATTATTATTATTTTTTAAGATATTCTTTGTTGCTTCCACTATCAAGTATTATCAACATTGAATATTTTTAAATATCCATCAGGAATGTAGTGAGCATGTATCCTAACGTTGAATAGTTTATGTTTTAAACCTGACCATGTATGGAGATGGCCCATTATTCCAGCCATCTGTTTTATGTTTACTCTTCTGGATTCTGAGCAAGAAGGAAGGCGTCCTGCGCCCCTTGGTCTGTGCGACGTGGCTGGCCCCAGACCCGGTGCGGTTGGCGGTGCTTGCCCAGAGAGCGCGGCTGCTGTGAAAGTGGACTCCTCACCATTGTGGGTAGCCGTGGTGTGTCTGTATTTACCACAACAGCTGCGGCTGGAGGCTGGAGAACTTGATTTGTCGTCCCCGTGGTGACAGGGTCAGGGTTACAGTTCCACCACGAGTTTGCCTCACTCTGTTCTGACATCCTTTTCTTCCCACAGTCTTGGCTGACCTCTCTGCCAAGGCACCATGTGACAGAGCGTAGATGAGCCAGCGCAGAGCCATCTGTGGGTCACTGACCCACCCCCCCGCCGCCCCCGACATGCATCTCTATCCAAACTGATGTTTCTGTCTCTGCTGGGGTTTATCTCACCCTTCAAGACTCCAGTTCTGCTAAAATAGCTCACAAGACGTGAAGGTTGTTGAGAAACAACTTCAGTGACAAAAAAAAGAAAAAGAAAAAGACAGCTCTTTTGTCCAAAGCAGTATTTTCTTCGTACAGTGAAACCATGTTTGTCTCACAGTGCTTGGGACTCTCCTCCTAGTACATCCTCAACACATATTTGTTGTTTCTCTCTAAATAGGCATAGTGATGATGAATTCATCATTTCCTTTTGGAAAAAAAAATTGTTTAAAATGCTAGTTGATCTGTCACTTGATTAGAATCCAGATGAGAAATTCCATGCTAAAATGAAGGAAGTTATTACAGTTTATTAGCTAGGATAACTAATGTGACACCAGTGTGTCAGAAAGCAAAATACACAGGTTTTTAAAACTAAAACTTGCACTAAAGAGTGATGGCAGAAGTTTAGTATTTGCATCGTGCTTAGAAAGGAATGAATATGGAAATAATTGTTTTTTCATCCTTGACATTTTTGAAGAAGCTGAGTGAACACAGGAAGATTCGGATAAAAGAGCACAGTCACCTGTATAATCTCAAAAACCTCTTAATGGGATGTTCCGTCTCTTTCTTCTACACACACACACACACACACACACACACACAAATTAAATGGAAAAATCCTTTTCTAGTTAGTTGACTAAGAGTACCATGAAAAGAAACAAACATCTGTAAGACATTCGGAAATATTCCCAAACGCCAACCCTGAAAAATGGCCGTGTGCTGAAGATATGAAATATTCACCAAAGTTCATTGAAAACGGATGACCCTTACAATACACTGTTTTCAAAACATGGCTCTGAAAATGACTTGAGTTCCAAACAGAGGGATCAAGCCTACCTCCCAAAAGTTTCATCCAGAAATGAAACTGGAATCTACAGTGAGAACTCAGAATGAGGCTGTTTATCGACAATTGGACGTTTTCCCTGGGAGCCCTGGTCCACTTCTGGGCTCCTCTGGCTTCCTTTCTCCGCTCAGATTTCTGTGTGGGGCTGTTTCCTTTCTGTGTCATTTAACTTGATTTTGTTTTATTTCTAGACGACAGTGTTTGTACGATACAAGAACTCATTCTGTTCCCCCTTGTCACACGTGTTACAGTATCTGTCCTGGCCGAATCTTTGGAAGAGAAGCCGTATGATGGATTAGCTCGGTCTGTAATCTTTCCGAGATGGTGGAGTGAATCCCATGATCCTGGGATAATGTCGCTCGTCTCACTTTTATTCAAAAATACACAAAGAGAAGTAAACCAGATATCGTACCGTGCACATTCTCGATTCAGTTCCGTCGATGTCGTCCTGATTTCTGTTTTTCTAAAATCAGAAGGAAATAACATTTCATCCTGTTGACTCTTTCTAAGAGGGCTGGTGACATGTTTGTATTCTTTCTACCCCTCTTCTTTTTCTTAAATTAAATTTATTGGGGTGACATTGGCTCGTCACAGTATATACGTGTCAGGTACACGATCTGCATGCCCCCTTGTGCGCCCCCCATCTAAAGTCTAGTCTCCTCCCTCTTCAGCCTCCTCATGGCCCCGCCCCTCTGGTGACCACCACACTGTGGTCTGTGTCTAACAGTAACCAGAGGAAACACAGACCAAGCAGACTTCAGGACGAGGGCATTTACCCAGGATGAAGAAGAGCAGGATGCAGCGATCAAGGGGTCAGTTCTTCAAGAAGGACATAATCCACTGCATGCGTTCGCCTAATCAAGGAGACTCAACATCAAGTGAGGCAAAAAACGGACCCAACTACACGGAGAAACGGACACGTTCCCGGCCGGGTTGATTTAAATATTCATTTCAGTGACTCACAGATCAAGCCAGGAGAATGTTAGTCGAGACAGAGTTGAGGTCAGCGGGGCCGTAACTCAATTTGTTCTAGTTGACATTTGGAAACAGCCTATCCAACATCAGCAGGGTACACATTCTTCTCACTGTCATGTGGAAAAGTCCCAGGGCAAAGACCACACATTCTGGGGCATGAAACATACTTTCACAAACTCAGATTTAAAAGAAAGGAATTATGCAAAGTATGTTGTGGACTACATGGACTTTAGGAATAATTAACAACAGAGAGATAGCTGGGAAATCTCCAAATATCTGAAGATTAAACAGCATACTAAATAACACATATGTCAAAAAAGAAAGTCTCAGGAGAACTTAAGATAGATTTTGAACAATTAAGGTGGAAACAGAAGTTATCAAATTTTGTGGGACTCAGTACTCGTGGTATTTTGAGGAACATTGATCACATTCGCTGTGTACAGGATAGGGTGAAATTGCATTTACATTTACCCGTATAGAAAATGGTACCATAATTAGCAATGATTAGTGCAAGAATAAACTTGGCATTTACTCAGAACTGTAAACCTATTGTTGCCAAATCCCATATATTAGAAAAAGCGTGTAACATCAATAATCTAAGCTTTTACTTTAGGAAACTAGAGAGATGTGTACGATTTATACAAGACGACCAGGGGAACCACAATTTTAAAAAGTAAAGCAAAAAAAAAAAAAATCAATAAAATTGAAAACATAACAAAACAGAAAACCCATAAAATAAAAAGCTGGTTTTCTGAAAAGAGCAGTAAAACGGAGGACATCACTCTAGCCAGGCTGACCAAGATACAAAGAGCAATGATGAACATTGCCCGTAAGAAATATGGAGGCGAGGCCATCACGTCCGACCTCGTGGTGTGACAACGGGGGATACAGCGCGCAGATCCACGCTCAGCGAACTTCTAACTGATGAAATGGTCCAGTAACTTGAAAGACACAAATCCCCAAAACTCACCCAGGGAAAACGATCTAGATATGCCTATATTTTATCAAGGCAATGGAATCAATAACTAGTAACTTTCCAACAAAGGAGGCACCAGGTCCAGGTGGTTCTTACGCTGGAATCCTGCCAATTCTTTCTGGTAAGAAAGGATTCCAGGCTCATCCAGAGAGGGAGCAGAAAGGTGGTTAGTTACATGGAAATGTATCAATATTGGTTCATGAGCTGTTACAAATGTGACACCTTAATGAGAGAGGTAGAAGAAAAAGGAAATAACTGGCCAGCCTTGAGCTTTGCGTGGTTTTGTTTACTACGCATTTGTTTATAGGTGTGACAACAAAATGGGGTGATTAATATCTTTACTCTTTGTATCACAGCATATTACACGCAGACATGTTATCGGTGCAAGGAGGGTGAGTCGGGGCTGTGGGTAGGACTTAATTCTTTTTTTTGTTTGTTTTTTGTTTTGTTTTGTTTTGTTTTGGGGTTTTTTTGGTATTTTTCTGAAGCTGGAAACAGGGAGAGACAGTCAGACAGACTCCCGCATGCGCCTGACCGGGATCCACCCGGCACGCCCACCAGGGGCGAGGCTCTGCCCACCAGGGGGCGATGCTCTGCCCCTCCGGGGCGTCACTCTGTCGCGACCAGAGCCACTCTAGCGCCTGGGGCAGAGGCCAAGGAGCCATCCCCAGCGCCCGGGCCATCTTTGCTCCAATGGAGCCTCGGCTGTGGGAGGGGAAGAGAGACAGAGAGGAAGGAGAGGGGGAGGGGTGGAGAAGCAGATGGGCGCTTCTCCTGTGTGCCCTGGCCGGGAATCGAACCCGGGACCTCTGCATGCCAGGCTGACGCTCTACCACTGAGCCAACCAGCCAGGGCCTAGGACTTAGTTCTTATTCACATCAGGCTCTGTATCCTGAGTCATCTCATTCTCTAAATCAGGGGTAGTCAACCTTTGTATACCTGCCACCCACTTTTGTATCTCTATTAGTAGTAACATTTTCTAACCGCCCACCGGTTCCACAGTCATGGTGATTTATAAAGTAGGGAAGTAACTTTACTTTATAAAATTTATAATGCAGAGTTACAGCAAGTTAAAGCATATAATCATAATTACTTACCAAGTACTTTATGTCAGATTTTTGCTAAGTTTGGCAGGATAAATCTTTATAAAACAACTTACAATAGTTAAATCTATCTTTTTATTTATACTTTGGTTGCTCTGCTACCGCCCACCATGAAAGCTGGAACGCCCACTATTGGGCGGTAGGGACCAGGTTGACCAGCACTGCTCTAAATCCTCAATTTCCTTTGAAAACAGTTACATTTCGCCGAGTCAGACGTAAGGACTGCTAACACATATTCAGGCCAAGTACCATTCTAAGTACTTGCTCACTGAGTCCTTACAGCCTTCTAAGAGGTGGTGTGATTACTTTTATATTTCAAGAATGAGATACAGGGAGGTCAGCGTTCTTGAGGTCACAATGGTGGCAAGGGGCACAAAAGGTCACAACGTGCCAGGAGTCCATTCCAACCTGGGGGTGGCTCCACGGGCAAGATCTTAACTGCTCCTCCCCCCCCACAAACACGCACGTGTCATGTTTGTGGGATAAGAGATGACATCTGTAGAAAGCTGATGAGACAGTGAAAACACTGTCTATGTTATCACCAGATCCTCAGAAGATGTGGTTTCATTCATGTGTCTCTGAGAGTGTGTGTGTGTGTGTGTGTGCACGCGTGTGCGTCAGTGATATGTTGAGTAGTGTTGATTTCGAGTCATCAGCACACTTGTTAAGGACACTCGAGACTTATTAGGAGATGGTTACTCACGGGTTCTGAGGTTAAAAGTTATGCATGGACTTAGGGTTGCAAGAGAAATAGTCACAATCACATTCTGAAATTCAGGTTAACAGGGCAGTTTGGCCACTGGAAAGGTGTTGGTGACACAGATTGTGTCCCCTGGACCCTGAGAGTGGCCCCTTCTCTAAGTATTGGGACGAGCTCGGAGCCCACGGCGCGTTTCTGAGTTGTCACACTTGTGAAGGAATGACGCGTCCCAGGGATCGGTGACAATAAGCGAATCCTCTGTTGTTGTTTTTTTCCTAAGCTGGAAACGGGGAGGCAGTCAGACAGACTCCCGCATGCACCCGACCGAGATCCACCCGGCACGCCCACCAGGGGATGATGCTCTGTCCATCTGGGGCATCGCTCTATTGCATCCAGAGCCATTCTAGCGCCTGAGTCAGAGGCCACAGAGCCATCCCCAGCGCCCGGGGCCATCTTTGCTCCAATGGAGCCTCGGCTGCGAGAGGGGAAGAGAGAGAGAGGAAGGTGAGAGGGAGGGGTGGAGAAGCAGATGGGCATTTCTCCTGTGTGCCCTGGCTGGGAATTGAACCCGGGACTCCTGCACGCCAGGCCGACGCTCTACCACTGAGCCAACCGGCCAGGGCTTCCTCTCTCTGTTTTGAGTATTATTTTTATCGATTATCATTATTTAGACACGTTGCCTGTCAGATCAGGTTTCTTCTATAGCTCTGAAGTTCAGGACCCCATGAAATGTCAGACACTCCCTTTGGGGAGCAGCGTGCAGGGACGGTCCTCCCAGAGGGTGGGCGTGCTCTCTGGGGAAGGGCCCTGTGGGGAAAGGGAGACTCCACGGCTGACCCTGAGCAGTGACCGCAGCTCAGCTCACCCGCGGGGAACGGAGGGGACGCCAGCTGCGTGCAGAGACCGAGGAGTCGTGAGAGTGAGTGCTGCTCGTGTGTGGGGACATTGACAGATCCACGCCGCGCAGGCGCTCGCTCGGAGAAGGGGCTCTTCCGTCAGGTCCCGCCCCGTCATGATGCTGCGATTCCCGCGGAGCTCGGCAGCCAGCGGAAAGAGCCTCAAACCCGCGAAGGCTCCGCAGTCCCCTCGGTTGTTGCCGGAACCAGAGGGAAGACGTCCCGCAGTCCGCGCGGGCCTCCGCACCCCTCTGTGTCTCTCCTTCCTCGGGACGCAACGCCGCCTCCGCCCTGTGGACCCATGAGCTCGCCTCCCTCGCGGTTCCTGCGCCCAGCCTGACCTCCCAGACCCGGGCCCTCCTCTCTGAACTCCACCCCCGTCCACCGCCCTGAATACGCCCCTCTGGCCCTAACCCTTCGGTGGTTTTCCAGCCCGGCTTCCCGGTGACCCACCCGGATCTGCCGTTTCCCACCCCGTTCCTAACAGGACCCCTCGCGTCTCTCAGAACGCCCTTCTCGCCGGCGTTTCTGTTGCTTTCTTCGCTTGGATTCTCCCCTGGATTCCCCACTGCCCACCTGCACCCCGTCCACCAGCTGAGGCGCTCAGAGCCTCCCCGGTGTGTTTAATGTTTATTCTGCCCACTCACCTCCCCCCGCCACCCACGAGACTGAGATGGGGTGACCGCTGCCCCTGGGGCTCCGGACAGCACACAGGGTCGGCACCAACCATCAGTCACCCTCTGCAGGCGGTTACTTATTAACGTATCTGACACTTGGTAACTTTGTTACACACCAGATACCGTCCTGAGCACTGGAGCTGCATCGTGAAGGAAAGGACACCTTCCCCGGCACTTGAGTGTGCGAAGAAGAAGACGTTCCCGAAAGGACACAAAAGCCCAGTGAATGATCACAAACTTTAAAAGAGCTCCTCCAGCCTGACCAGGCGGTGGCGCAGTGGATAGAGCGTTGGACTGGGATGCAGAGGACCCAGGTTCGAGACCCCGAGCTCACCAGCTTGAGTACAGGTTCATCTGGTTTGAGCAAGGCTCACCAGCTTAGACCCAAGGTCGCTGGCTCGAGCAAGGGGTCACTCGGTCTGCTGTAGCCCCACAGTCAAGGCACATATGAGAGAGCAATCAATGAACAACTAAGGTCCTGGAACAAAAAATTGATGCTTCTCATCTCTCTCCCTTCCTGTCTGTCACTATCTGTCCCTCTCTCTTTCTCTGTCACACAAAAATAAATAAATAAATAAAATAAAATAAAACAAATAAGAAATACCAGTGTTCCTCAAAAGGAACAGGCAGGAAAGTTACAGACACTCAGCCTCTACGAAACTTGTTCCAGAAACAGGAGGTCTCATTCTCTCATGAATAAACAACATTGGTGGGAGACGTACTTCCAGAAGAATCATAATTTCAGCGAGTTTTATTATTATTATTTTTTATATCGATGCACAGAAAATCCTTCCTCTCCAGCTGTGGCATTCACTCAAGGTTGAATGAGTAATAAACACATAGTTGAATTGCCTTCAAACTCTAGCTGTGGATGTAGGGTGTGGTTGGAGCTTCTGAAAGAACGTAATCCCGAGCTGTGGTCACCACGGGCTGGCCCTGCTGTTACCACCGCCACACCAAAGCGAGGCTGCCATGAGAACTCTTATTTAGCAAGTTCAAGGAGATCTTATGTTTCTATGTTCCTCTGCCCAGATCCCACTTGGAAAAAACACAGCGTTTTCTTCCTAAAGAACGTGCCTCGGAATCAGGCCCCGGACACTCTCAGCTGACGCTGGGTCCCTGATGGCGCAATCAGCACAGATTATGTAGGGTTAGATGTGGGTCCAAAGGGCTGTGGACAGCAGCTGTCCACTAAGTTGTATGTACTTTAAAAGAGAAGCGAACTGTTCCGTTTCATCATCACGTCTCATTTCTCTCCCACTTCCTTTAAATTGATGGCCTGCACTCCCGTTTCTCCGGGCATCTCAGTGTTAGTTACTCAAACCGTGACGGTCTTCCGTCAACGGGCAAAGCTGTCGTTCTGACCTGGATTTTATGAAGATGTTCCATGCTCGCAATGTTCCCAGCGTTTCCCGAGTCTGAAGTCACTCGTCTCTGGGGGCCGCGTTCCTGTCCACACCACACGCACGGCCTTCTGCGCGGAGAGCGGCCAGGCAGGGACCTTGCTGTCAGGAGTGAACTGGTTTGCCCTCACCCCCGCGTCTGACCGCCAGGACGGACCTGGGGTGACTGAGCTAACACACACACAACACACTGGACACAGACCTACCACGTACATCTTCATCAATAGGCCGTGTTTGCCATGTATCAAGTGCAAAGCCTGTGTAAGGGTGTGCATGCCTGTGTCCATGTGTGTGCATGTGCACGAATGTGCATATGTGTGCACATGTCTGCACGTGTGTAAATCCATGTGTGTACATACACATGTGTGCATGTGTGTATGTATAGAATGGTGCTTGAAAGCATGCATTTAAAAAAAATTTTTATACCCTTTGGGCACATTCACGTTGGAAAACCACTATTAAATCCTGGTTTTCTCACCTGGGACGTAGCGCATTACACCGTTAAGTGATTTGGTGTTTTCCGCTCAGAGGAAGGAACGGTAACTTTCCGTGCAGTGGATGACTGACAGCTTCAAACTCTCCATCCAATCGGCCCGATGCCCGTGGCCTCTCCTGCCCTTGCTGAATCACATCAACTTCAAATAAATTGCGTCATTCTTTCCACGAGAAAGACTAACCCCAAAAGGTACTTTTGAAAAATAAAGCTCATCCACACACACCGAATGGTGCTCTGACAGGTAAGCTCGACTCAGGTGAAAAAACAATCGTTGGCCACTTTCTCCGTGTTGGCTGTGGTCAGAGTGTTGGGTTCTGGCCTTCCTATTTTTCAGTTTATTTATAGTATTTATTTCAGTTTAACTCCTCATTTTTCTCAGCTACCAGCTTCGAGCGGGTTTTGTGGCACAGAGCTGCCCTCAGGACCTCTCTGTCCCAGCAGACGCAGCGTTCAACGGCATCTCCCGGTGGGTTAGCCTGTCTGTCTGTCTGGTCAGAGCTGGGCACCCGTGCCCACCCCTCAGCACCCTCAGAGGGGCGGCAGCCCTGACTGCCATCGGCAGTCTGACCTAGATTCCTGTCCTTGCAAAGGAGAGAGACTGAGAATTCCTCAGAGCAAAAGGCACTTTCAGTGGTAATCCCTCTCTTCCTGTTTGATCCAGGTTGAATTTTTAAAATACCTCAGGGAGCCACTTTCCAATTGTTTTCTTCCAAGTTCATAACGAGAGGCAGCTTTCTGCTGAACCACAAACTCCAGCTTTACCAACTTAACTTTTTCGAACATAGTGTGGTTGTTAGGAAAACACAACGTGACCCACGAGGCCCCGGGGGGTCTACCACCTCCTCCCGCCTGTTTGCTGGGGACAGAGCTGTCTCTCTGCCTCTCCTGCTCCGACCCACGAGGACAGGCTTCCCCCGGCCACGTCGACCTCTAACATCACGGGTTTGATGGCCACTGTCCTGCCGGGATGGCATCTCCTCAAAGAACAACGTCGCGTCTCATTAACGTTCCACTTAGCAACCGTGTTTTGAGAGCCTGCTGGGTGCCAGGCTGCTCTGGTTGCCGGGAGACAGGAGCAAAGCCCCGCCCCGTGGAGCATCCTTTCTGGTGGAGAAGATGTACATGTGAGTGAATCTCGTGGCATTCCAGGAAGCGAACGTTGATGTGGAAATGAAACGAGAAAGTAGATAGAGCATGCTCAGTCAGGAACATCCCCGACATCTAATATAACGCACGACTCAAGTGCTACGGAACAAAACTACTTTCAACGGGCCCTGGACGGTTGGGTCAGTAGTAAAGGGTCCACCTTGTGTATGGATGTCCCGGGTTTGATTTCCAGTCAAGGCGCAAAGGAGAAGAGACCACCTGCTTCTCCACCCCTCCCTCTCTTCTCCTCCGTCAGCCATGGCTCGATTGGTTCGAGCACATCGGCCCCAGGAGCTGAGGATGGCTCCGTAAGAGCCTCACCTCAGGCACTAAAAAGAGCTTGGTTGTGAGCATGGCCCCAGCTGGGCAGAGCATTGGCCCCAGTGGGGGTTGCCAGGTGGATCCCAGTCAGGGTGCATGTGGGAGTCTGTCTCTCTCTCTCTCTCTCTCTCTCTCTCTTCTCCTCTCACTTGGAAAAGGAAAAAATTAATTATATATATATATAAACTTCTAACGAAAGGGAAATAGAAACGTTGACTACATCTGGAGAGCAGGGCGGAGGGAGCTGGGAGGGCGGCTGCTGGTGGTGATGCTAGAGACGCCCAGTCCAGTAGAGTAATTGTTAATGCCTCACCTTCCTTTGTGTTCTTCTAGCAAATCCCACTTCCCATTGTTTTAGTTCAGGTTGGGTTCTGCTGCAACAACAAGAGCAACGGAATTACAGCTTGGCGCAGGATCAGAGACAGGGGTGCGGGGTCGCAGGGAGAGCTTCCAAGGTCGTCTGCACCGAGTGAGCAGGGGTCGCTGAGCAGAGCCCTGCCCCTCGGGACACGGAGCCCTCGGAGGGTCACGTCCCGGTCCCAGCCAGCGCCTCCTCTAAACGGGGCTCCTAACACCCCCAACGAGGCAGTCTTTCCCCCATTTTCCTGATAAAACCTAGGCTTCCCGACGTGTGTGTATACATCCATGCAATGAAGTAGACTTTTGTGTAGTTCAGAAAAAGAGAAGACGCATGTGGATCGCCAGGCGAAGAGTTAGACGAAATGGAAGGATTTTCATCCAGAGAGGATTAAGGACACGTTGTGGACGAGGCATGGGGCCAGCCCCCGGGACCCCTTCCCAAAGGCCGTGGCTGCCACCCTCCCGCTCGGCAGGGACCAGCACGGCGCGTTCGTCTCGGGAACATCCTGAGAGCCCCCCGCCCCCGCCGCGTGTGAGGGCCACGTCTGGTTCCCACATCAGTCTTTGGCGGCCGCGTCCCTCCCATTTCAATAGTACCTGCTGACGGGGCGGGTGGACCAGCGCCTTCTGTTCTCAGCAAAATGCACCTTAACCTATTTTTGAAAAGGCAGACGCTGGCAAAGGCGTCCTGCACCAAATTGATTTTCCCTTCAATCGCTGGATTGGCAGAGAAACGTTAGACCATGTTTCTTTGATTAAGTGGCCGTTAACTCTTTGAAAAGGGCTCTTTGTGAGAAACGTTTAACGACCAGAAATCCTTGGAAATCTTTTTCTTTGAACCCAATCTTCCCATTTTTTTTTTTTTTTTTTTGCTGAAACAAAATGAAACTTGGAATCAACGACTTAAATCTGATCCCAGCCCTGGCGCTCTGCAATTCAACTAGAAGATGAAAAATGGCTGAAAAATCAATCGGCAACATAAATTTTACACACTGCATGTGGTCGGCCATTGACACTGTTCTTGTTGGGTTCAAAAGAATATTTTCATTGCTACCTACTAACTGGCCTTAAGTCACTGTGACTGCACAGCTCACAAAAATTAAGCTACTTTTAAATTTAACAATGATTTTTATTTTTAATATTTCTTAAGTGAGAAGCAGGGAGAGGCAGAGAGATTCTTGCATGCGCCCCAAATGGGATCTACCCAGCAAATCCCTTATGGGGCGATGCTCTGCTTATCTGGGGCCATTGCTTCGTTGCTCAGCAACTGAGCTATTTTAGTGCCTGAGGTGAGGCCATGGAGCCATGCTCAGCACCCAGGGCTAACTTGCTCCAATGGAGCCATGGCTGTGGGAGGGGGGAGAGAAAGATAGAGATAGAGAGAGAGAGAGAGAGAGAAAGAGAAGGGAGAGAGAGAGAAAGATAGAGATAGAGAGAGAGAGAGAAAGATAGAGAGAGAGAGAAGGGAGAGGGGGAGTGGGGAGGGGTGGAGAAGCAGATGGGCGCTTCGCCTGTGTGCCCTAGCCGGGAATCAAACCTGGACTTCCACACACTGGGCTGGCGCTCTACCACTGAGCCAACCGGCCAGGGCCCAACAATGAATTTTGAGTATGCAATTATCTTGTTATAATCTTTTAATAACTGAACTGTAAATAGAATAAGCAGGAAATGGTCATTTGAAAGGGCCAATAAGACTTCAGATATGTGTCTCTTCCCTTGGAGTGAAGTAGAGAGGACACAGTGACGTGTGTGGTGGACAGGGTCCTGGGTACGTCCCCTGACAGGGCTCATGTGCTGCTTGTGTCTGGACACCTTCTCTGGGTCCAAGTCACACGGTTCCAGCACCAATGGGCTCCTTCCCCTAATTTCTTGCCATAACCTTATAACTGATCAGTCTAATTAATACAAAATGTCCGTCCCTTGTTTCCAAATTAGATCCTTCTTTGCACCATCCTGCTGATAACCGACTTGTGGATTTCTCTACCTCTTCCATTTTGAAAACGGCTCTATTGCAGCGTCCCCCGCTTGGGGCAAAGTGACCCGGTTTCGGTGTCTAGTCCAGTGTTCCTCTTTGTCTCTACACGAGTGTCACCCTTTCAGCCACTTCTCCACGGCGGCTATTTGAATTTTCAATAGTGTCACCGGCAGGTCCCCTCCCCCACCCTGCCCCAGGCTCCCTGCCTACCTACCGCTCACCATCGGCAGACGACAGACGCGTCCTCTGCTTTACTTCTTCGGGTCTAATCACCGGGCCTCAGGAGTCACGGAGGTTTCTGTCTCCTTCGCTGCTATGTCCCCAGCCAGCAGGACAGAGGCCGGACCCGGACAAGCGCTCAGTCAATATTTACTCATGAATGAAACCTCACGAGAAGGGTTGATAGACGGGGTACAAGCAGGAGCCGTTGGATGTCACGGCAGTGGGGCGAGCAGGGGCCCTCTCGGGAGTGGTTACAGTTAAACCACTGGCGTAAAACAAGGTGACCCAAAGGGGGCGGGGCCTCCCACAGGGTGGGCGGGGCTGGGAAATGTATCACCTCTGGGGGAAAACACTGCCACGTGCTCCGGCAAGTGCATGTCGGAGGAAGCGTCTGAAAGAGTGAAAAGAGGGTTGTGAAGGGATCTGTGCACACTGCACGCCCACGTCCGTACCCCATCAGATCTGTGCACACTGCACGCCCATGTCCGTACCCCGTCAGGTCTGTGCACACTGCACACCCACGTCCGTACCCCGTCAGATCTGTGCACACTGCACACCCACGTCCGTACCCCGTCAGATCTGTGCACACTGCACACCACGTCCGTACCCCGTCAGGTCTGTGCACACTGCACGCCCACGTCCGTACCCCGTCAGATCTGTGCACACTGCACACCACGTCCGTACCCCGTCAGGTCTGTGCACACTGCACACCCACGTCCGTACCCCGTCAGATCTGTGCACACTGCACGCCCACGTCCGTACCCCGTCAGGTCTGTGCACACTGCACGCCCACGTCCGTACCCCGTCAGGTCTGTGCACACTGCACGCCCACGTCCGTACCCCGTCAGATCTGTGCACACTGCACGCCCACGTCCGTACCCCGTCAGATCTGTGCACACTGCACGCCCACGTCCGTACCCCGTCAGGTCTGTGCACACTGCACACCACGTCCGTACCCCGTCAGGTCTGTGCACACTGCACGCCCACGTCCGTACCCCGTCAGGTCTGTGCACACTGCACATCACGTCCATACCCCGTCAGATCTGTGCACACTGCACATCACGTCCATACCCCGTCAGATCTGTGCACACTGCACACCCACATCCGTACCCCGTCAGGTCTGTGCACACTGCACATCACGTCTATACCCCGTCAGATCTGTGCACACTGCACGCCCACGTCCGTACCCCGTCAGGTCTGTGCACACTGAACACCACGTCCGTACCGCGTCAGTCACAACACCTAAGACATGGGGCAGCCAGCGTTTCTCGCCAGGTGACGGACAAACAGAAGGTGACACGTCCCTGCAGCCTAACATCCGTCAGCCTGAAGAAAGGAACAGAAGTGAATTCGAGGACAGCGTACCCAGCGAAACAAGGTAGCCACACAAAGCCCAACACTTGTGATGCAACTTGTGTGAGGTCCCTGGAGCAGAGCAGCACTCACGGAGACAGGAAGTGGGGGGCAGGTGCCAGGGCCTGGGGGGGAGGGGGAAGGGGGAAGGGGGAGGGGGAAGGGGAAGGGCAAGGGAGGGGGAGGGGAGAGGGGTACGGAGGGGGAGGGGAGGGGGGAGGGTGTCACTGTTTAATGGGGACAGAATTCCACTTTCACAAGATGAAAGGCGTTCCGGGGACAGATGGCGCTCGGGGCCGCACAGCCGTGTGCCTGACGGCTCAGTGTCACCACACTGTCCTCTCAGAGGCCGTGCAGAGGGCGAAGGTCACATGGCAGGTATTTTGCCACAGCAGGGAAAAAAGTAAATAAATAAATAAACATCTGAACAATGGAGACACAAGAATGGAAAGTGAAAAAACATTAGTGGATGGAACCCCAATTTTAAGCTGCCTGAGTGTCCAGGAGGAGAGAGGTCACGGCTGAGGGGTGTGGGATGAGGGCAGGTGTTGGCGTGTGGACACGGGTTGGGGTGTGGGATGAGGGCAGGCGTTGGCGTGTGGACACGGGTTGGGGTGTGGGATGAGGGCAGGCGTTGGCGTGTGGACACGGGTTCGGGTGTGGGATGAGGGCAGGTGTTGGCGTGTGGACACGGGTTGGGGTGTGGGATGAGGGCAGGCGTTGGCGTGTGGACACGGGTTGGGGTGTGGGATGAGGGCAGGTGTCGGCGTGTGGACACGGGTTGGGGTGTGGGATGAGGGCACGTGTTGGCGTGTGGATACGGGTTTGGGTGTGGGATGAGGGCAGGTGTTGGCGTGTGGACACGGGTTCACGTGTCAGAAAATGTAAAGAAGCTGAGAGAGATACAGAGATAGGAAGAGAGAGGGGACACTGAGTGACTGGAGTGGTCTGGGAGGCCAGAGGGGCTGAGGCCCAGAGAACGTGGGTGTGGTGGACAGCCGCAGGGACCTGCCGACCCACAGCACAGCTCATGAGGAGCGCCCCGTGCTCCTGTGCTGGCCGTGGTGTCGGAGGCTCGGGCGTCTGGGAGGTTTGAGAACGCCGGGTGTGTTTGAAAAGACTGTTATATAAAAGGGCGGAGCACAGGAGAGAGGTGGCTGGTGGACCATGAGGGGCAGCGGTCAGCACCTCGGGCCCAGCTGGGGCTGCTCGGGGCACAGAGAGGTTCGTGGACCTGGAACGAGCAGGTTCACCGCGCTCTTCACTGCGGTCCTGTGGCCTGTGTCCTCTCCGTCGGGTGGGTGTGGGGTCACGGCGGTGCCGTGCTCGCCTGTACTGACGGTTCCTGGACCCGAGGAAGATGAGGGCCGGGAGAGCCCTGGGTGTGAGAAACTCCCATTCTGGACGGTGTTGATGGCCAGCAGCTCTCAGCAGAAAAGCAGAGCCCAGCACGCCCTCCCCGGGCGAGGTCTGAGCCGTGGCGGTGCCCAGGCGGGCGGGTGGGGCACCTGGCGCGGGGCCAGCACACTGCCCAGGGCACACCGTGTGTGCTCAGAACCAGGAGGCGGACACGCCCGTCCTGCTGCCGGCCTGTGTCTGGAGAGGCTGCCGGCCGCCGTGACAGCATCTCTGTCTCCAGCCAGGCCCCCGGGGCTCAGCTTGGACAGCTGAGCAGTCCGCGCGGACACCCTGGCCTACGGGATGCTTGTCTTGACTCCATGCCCGTCCCACGTGAATTACTGGAAACGCCAGACAGACTTCGTGACGACCACAGGCATGCCTGCTTTTCCGAGCTTCAGCAAGGAATTTCATTTTTCCGTGAAGGATGAAACCGACTTAATAAAAATGTAACAAAGTAGACCAGTGTAACAAAGAATATCCTGGTTCATTTGTGTGCTGATTTTGCCTTTCCCCAAATGGACATTAATGTTTCCGTGCACTTAACTTAAAGCACTGACTCATCAACTCACCAGAGAGCAGGTCGAATGTTTCCATTTACAATTGGGAAGAGTTTTATTTAAGTCCTTTTTGTTAAGAGGGGGGATCACGGTCCTTTGACGTTCCATAGCAATTCAAAAAAAACAATGTAAAAAGTAGAAAGAAAGCTAAGAAGACATCGGGCGTGGCCCCCTGGCCGCCGTGGACGTAAAAGTTAAACGCAAACAAGGCAAGCAACACAGAAGCACGCCCCCGAGTCCGTGCCGGCTTCCCCGGGGCCTCTGCAAACGAGACACGAGCAAGGACAGTGGGATGAGCATTCTCCGCACCCGGTGCCCTGTGTGTGCAGGTCGGCGAGCGGTGCATGTGGCCGGGCACAGGCTGCGGCGGGTGAGGACCCGGGTCAGGACCCGCCCCCTTTCTCTGCTGCGGTGAGCCGGGCTCTGTTATTACTTTTATTATCATAAAATAAAGTCACCCCAAATTAGAAAACATAAGTCCTTGAGGTCCCTGTACAGGGCAGAAATATCTCTTCGTTGATCCACAGAGCATCCTTTTCTGCGGTTAAATTGTTGATTCTCCCAAGAGAACGGTTTGCTGAACTGGAACGGTGTTGGTGGGATGGGAGGCGGGGCCCGCCCGTTCAACACGATGTCCTTTTGTGAAGAAGTGAGTGAACCCGGATGTGTGCGGACGGACGCAGCCCCGAGTGTTTAAGTCATCCAGACCATACACCCGTGTCCCCTCCTCTCGACATCCTGAAGGGGAATGAAAGAAAATCCAAAGGGGGGATGATTTTGTTATGGGTGATCTTTTTTAAACAACTTCTTTCTTTAAATTTGCATTTTTAAAATTTCCTGTAACAGATAGCCCTTTATTATTTTTTTTAAAGGAAATGTGCTCTTTGCATGCATGAATGACTACTTCTGGGCTTGGGAAAAGGCTGATGTAAACACTCCTTTGAAAGAGGACATTCCTGCTGTTCAGGTCAGCGCTTTTAAACGCAAAAAAAACAACAATTTTTAAAAAAGCATTCCTCAGTGAACTGTAAACCCTGAACCCTTTGATTTGGGTAGATACCTACTTATTCTATTCGTAGCCCTGACTGTTTACAAAGTGTTTCCCGCTGTGCAGACGTTGACACTTGTTCAAGAAAACAGTCAAACCAATGACCGGAGGAACCGGAGTTACTGAGTGGCCGGTCCTGTGCTGGGGGCCCCGCTCACGGCTACAGTCCTGAGGACCAGGAGCTATCATCTGCACCGTGCAGGTGTGGGAGCTGAGAGAGCAGCTACTGAGGCACATCGAGTCACGTGATTACCAGCGGCCCTGCCCTCTGGACCCACGGGCCCGTCCCCGGAGCCCACGGGCTCAGAAGCTGTTGTCACAGCCACCACGCGGTGTTGTCTCGGCAAAAACCGTCGTCTGCCCCAGAAATGAAATGATGTCAAGTCAGGTGCGAGCTCCGAGTGAGAGCTGTGTGGGACGAAACGACACGGCAACGTCACCTCCAGGCAGACTCAGCGGGAGAGGTGTGCGCTCAGCCCCGAGGGCGCCTCTGTGTGGGGAGGCTCCTGCGAGCCCAGGGCTGGGGGGGCCGCTGGCACGCACCATAAATAAATAGACGCCTTGTTGTAAAAACACAGACCTCCGGAATCGTCACCCCCGCGGTGCGCAAGGCCGGGGCCGAGGACCGCCGTGTCTGTCTGTCTGTCTGTCCGCCCACCGCCGCCCCCACCCCGTCGTCCTGAACGGGGGCGGGACCTGGTGCGGCCGGGACCCGAGGAGCCAGATGGCTCCTTTAGCCGAACGGAGCCACGGGGTTTCTGCAAACCCTTTGTCAAAGTGACACAGGAGAGGCCGAGGTTCCGACTCACTCGGGAACGCAGCCAGGATCCCGAGGTTGTTTTCCCGAGAGACAGGTCAGGAGATTTCCCAGAAGGAGGAAAATAAGACTGGGAAATTGGCCCGTCGAGAACCTCCAGTCAGAGACTGAACGACAGGCAGGAAATGGGCCTCCGGGCGTCCGTGCTGTGTTCAGGCTCCGGTGGGGGCATCACAGGTCAGGGGACCCTGGTGGCCGACCGAGGTGCTGGGCCAGCTCGCTGACCTGGCCCGAGCTCTGAGCCCCCCCCTCCCCGCGGGCCTCTCTCTGGACGCACAGAGGAACCACGCGGCTCTGACAGCCGCACGTGACACTGAGCCAAAACCTCAGCGGCTCACGGCCACCCCTGTCCGGTGTGCACAGCCAGGACAGGAGGAGAGAAGGCCCTGGACCGATGAGACACCAGGGGTGAGGCTCACGTATCAAATGCCCATGAGCCGTTCTTCCCACGGTGCAGGCGGAGTGACAGCCCGCGTCACATCTGTGCGTCCATGGCCTATCTCTCAGCTGTCCCATCACCCGCTGTCAATAAGAGTCAGCCCTCTGCCCAGGCCAGTGGCCCAGTGGATAGAGCACTGGCCTGACATACGGACATCCCGGCTTCATTCCTGGTCAGGGCACACAAAAGAAGTGACTCTCTGTTTCTCTTCCTCTCCCACAGCCAGTGGCTCAGTTGGTTTGAGTATGACCCCGTGCACTGAGGATAGCTCAGCTGGTCCAACATTGGCCGCAGGTGCTAAAAATAGCTCAGTGCTTGAGCGGCAGCCCCAGATGGGGTTGCCAGGTGGATCCCTGTCAGGATGCATGCTGGAGTCTGCCTCACTGTCTCCCCTCCTCTCACCTAAAATAAGTAAATAAAAATGAGAGTCAGCACTTAGCCCCAACCCTAAGCTCAGCCTGCGCTCATGGACAGTTGGGCTGAAACAAACGGGCCTGCCTGTACACACGTCCACAGCACCTTGTCCAGCGTGGAAACACGGACTCAGAAATGCATGGGTAAACTAGTTTTCACTAATTTTGAGCGGCTTTTCTTAACTTTATCCTTTTCAAGAATCTACGGTGTATCTCACACACCCCCATATAAGAAAACGAAGAATGTCTGAAAAAAAAATCAAAGGACTTAGACTTAAGTATTTTATAATAAAACCGGGATGAAAGGTTTTATTTTTGTAATCTGTATGTCATTAGGCCCGACATACTTGTGTGTGTGGAGGAATGAACACTTGGAATGTGTAAGTCGGATGCCCTGTCATCATTTCCTGTCTTGGATTAAATGAATTACCCGTTTCAGCTCGTCTGCTCGCTGTGGTTTGTGCTCAGATATGTTTATCCAGCTGCTTTTTATAACGTCGTCATCGTGAAATATCATCATAAACGCATCTGGGCACCCTCAACTAAAACCTACATTCCTCTTCTTATAAACCCGCGTCTAAGAATACTCCATCGCGGCCGCGTGTGCTGGTCCTGGTGGGCCCCAGGCCCTTGGTGGAGGCCTCAGAGCCGCGGAGACGCCCCTGGGTCCAGACGACGTTCCTACCGTGTAAGGACAGGGCCCTTCAGCCCCTGAGTTCTCCGCCACTCGGGTGGTCCGGCCTGGTGTCTCTGTCCTTCGCCAACCCCACAAGTGCACAGGCCGGTTTCTTGAAATAAATTTCTGTGTGCACTTCTCTGGTTGGAGTCCTTCCGTTTCATCCAGTCCCACGGAGACGCGCTGAGGCTCCCAGGCTGAGTGCCACGGTCTTTGTCCTCCAGACACAGAGGACAGGGAGAGAAACAGGACGGGACAGATGCCTGCAGTGAGTGACCGTGGCCTTGGAGCAAGTCCCAAGGGAGGGGCCACAGGGACAGGAGCGAGGAAGAGGGGGACAGGGGGGTGGGCATGCAGCGGATAGCAGGAACACGGGCAGGCCGGCGGGGGGCCTCCCGGCTACTCCGGTCACTCCAGAATGTCACAGGAAGCTGGACAGTGACCAGCAGGGTCAGGGCATGGTGCTGGACACTCCTCACAACATGGGTCACTCCAGAATGTCACAGGAAGCTGGACGTGACCAGCAGGGTCAGGGCACGGTGCTGGACGCTCCTCACAACATGGGTCACTCCAGAATGTCACAGGAAGCTGGACAGTGACCAGCAGGGTCAGGGCATGGTGCTGGACGCTCCTCACAACATGGGTCACTCCAGAATGTCACAGGAAGCTGGACGGTGACCAGCAGGGTCAGGGCACGGTGCTGGACGCTCCTCACAACATGGGTCACTCCAGAATGTCACAGGAAGCTGGACAGTGACCAGCAGGGTCAGGGCACGGTGCTGGACGCTCCACACAACATGGGTCAGACCGAATGTCACAGGAAGCTGGACGTGACCAGCAGGGTTAGGGCACGGTGCTGGACGCTCCTCACAACATGGGTCACTCCAGAATGGCACAGGAAGCTGGACATGACCAGCAGGGTCAGGGCACGGTGCTGGACGCTCCTCACAACATGGGTCACTCCAGAATGTCACAGGAAGCTGGACGTGACCAGCAGGGTCAGGGCACGGTGCTGGACGCTCCACACAACATGGGTCACTCCAGAATGTCACAGGAAGCTGGACGGTGACCAGCAGGGTCAGGGCACGGTGCTGGACACTCCTCACAACATGGGTCACTCCAGAATGTCACAGGAAGCTGGACGTGACCAGCAGGGTTAGGGCACGGTGCTGGACGCTCCTCACAACATGGGTCACTCCAGAATGTCACAGGAAGCTGGACAGTGACCAGCAGGGTCAGGGCACGGTGCTGGACGCTCCACACAACATGGGTCACTCCAGAATGTCACAGGAAGCTGGACGGTGACCAGCAGGGTCAGGGCACGGTGCTGGACACTCCTCACAACATGGGTCACTCCAGAATGTCACAGGAAGCTGGACGTGACCAGCAGGGTCAGGGCACGGTGCTGGACGCTCCTCACAACATGGGTCACTCCAGAATGTCACAGGAAGCTGGACGGTGACCAGCAGGGTCAGGGCACGGTGCTGGACGCTCCACACAACATGGGTCACTTCAGAATGTCACAGGAAGCTGGACGGTGACCAGCAGGGTCAGGGCATGCTGCTGGACACTCCTCACAACATGGGTCACTCCAGAATGTCACAGGAAGCTGGACAGTGACCAGCAGGGTCAGGGCACGGTGCTGGACGCTCCACACAACATGGGTCACTCCAGAATGTCACAGGAAGCTGGACAGTGACCAGCAGGGTCAGGGCATGCTGCTGGACACTCCTCACAACATGGGTCACTCCAGAATGTCACAGGAAGCTGGACAGTGACCAGCAGGGTCAGGGCACGGTGCTGGACGCTCCACACAACATGGGTCACTCCAGAATGTCACAGGAAGCTGGACGGTGACCAGCAGGGTCAGGGCACGGTGCTGGACACTCCTCACAACATGGGTCACTCCAGAATGTCACAGGAAGCTGGACAGTGACCAGCAGGGTCAGGGCACGGTGCTGGACGCTCCTCACAACATGGGTCAGACCGAATGGCACAGGAAGCTGGACAGTGACCAGCCGGGTCAGGGCACGGTGCTGGATGCTCCTCACAACATGGGTCACTCCAGAATGTCACAGGAAGCTGGACGGTGACCAGCAGGGTCAGGGCACGGTGCTGGACGCTCCTCACAACATGGGTCAGACCGAATGGCACAGGAAGCTGGACAGTGACCAGCAGGGTCAGGGCACGGTGCTGGACGCTCCTCACAACATGGGTCAGACCGAATGGCACCTGTGTTGTAGGTGGACGTGTCCAGTGAGGGTGCGGCCAGGAGAGCTGTTCCTGTCATCAGTTCCAGGGGAGGCCGTCCCACCGCCCGGAGGCAAGGCGAGTTTGGGGGTGGAGGCTGGACACTCGGGGACAGATGTCAGTGATGGGAGGCTCGCGGGAGGACGGTTTGCAGTTACCAAGACAACCAGGCCAGAGAAATAAAAAGTAGTAAGCAAAAAAAGTTCGTCTTCTTTCTGAAGAAGAGTCATGTCCACTATGGGACTCTGTGTCCCCTCCGCGGGGACATGTGGGCCTCCTTCCAACCTGCTTCTCCGCGAATTAGTTTACCCAGAAATCTCAGCGGGAGGGAATTTGCAATCCAATCTGTCCGCCGGGCAGGGAGCTCAGGGCAAAGAGCTGTGGGTCCACAGTTGGGTTGATATCAGAGCAGATACCTGAGATAAAACAGAGACAGGCACCCTCAGCAATTATACCAGAGACGGGCACCCTCAGCAATTATACCAGAGACGGGCACCCTCAGCAATTATACCAGAGACGGGCACCCTCAGCAATTATACCAGAGACGGGCACCCTCAGCAATTATACCAGAGACGGGCACCCTCAGCAATTATACCAGAGACGGGCACCCTCAGCAATTATACCAGAGACGGGCACCCTCAGCAATTATACCAGAGACGGGCACCCTCAGCAATTATACCAGAGACGGGCACCCTCAGCAATTATACCAGAGACGGGTACCCTCAGCAATTCGAGGTCCACGTGGGAAGCCCCTCCTGAAACACTGAGCCAGCAGGCACCACGGGGCCTGGACTGCTGTAGGTGGCAGGCAGGGGTGGGGGTGACGGGGACCTGGGACAGGTCCTCATTGTCACCTGGACACGGTCCCCTCTCCCTCTGCCCTGAGAGCGTGTCCTCACTTCTGCTGGGGGCGCCGTGGTCCGATGGGGCTAAGAAGAGGTGAGTGGCTTTGCTTGACCAAACTCTGAGACGATTTGTTCAGCGTGTCCTGGGGCAGCCCCCCCCCCAGCAATCAGAGAGCGGGGGCTGCAGACCCCTGCTCCCGGCTGGGGTGTCCCCGACCGAATCCATATCATCTGTAACTACCCGTGACTCTGTGACGTCACACGGATGTCGCAAGGTTTCCGTTTACAGCTTAAACGCACGCCCCTTGCTGCCTCGCTGACCGCACCTCCAGCCACTGAGCGGGGGTGGGGGGCAGTGCTCATGCTGGGAGACCCATCACAATGGGGGGAGCTGACACCTGCAGAGAGGGTCACTGTGCTAGGGGGCGTCTCCATGGAAACCTCAACACCACAAAGCAAGAGAAGAAAGACTGAGAACACGCAAAACGGAAACCCATCCATGTCATGGGAATACCAGCAGGAGATGAACAAGAAGAAGAAACAGAAGAGATGTTTGGAAAAAATAATGACTGGTAATTCCCCCAAAGGATGGTCAGACACCAAACCACGGATCCGCGAAACTCGGGAAACACCGAACGGGATAAATGCCAAAAAAAATCCCCCAGAATATATCAACCTGTGAAAAAAATTCATCATAGTATACTCCTGGTATATTATGTGATTTAATTTTACGGTAAAATCTCATGATCTATGATTGTGTTTGGCATAACTTTAGTTTTTGCCCAATGTTGGGTGGCTTTTTCCAAGAAGAGTCCAATCTTTCTGTGTTCATTTAAACATTCACCTCAATAAAATCAACGTCTAGCGTTTGTTTATATCTGCTCTACGCTTGACTTACTCACCTAACTTCTACCCTTATTACACACTTCAATTTGATAGTTTTGAAATATGCTATCGTATCAGCAATTGGATAAACCAAAGAGAGCATTCACTCTAGCTCCTCTTGTGACATGATATTTTGTTTTTATTGTCATCAACTATTGATGTTTGGTCAAATAGCTTCATCACATTAGACTTTAGTTTCTGTATTTAAGTAATAAAAAAAAAACCCAAAAAAAGTTTCTCTAAATTTTCTCTCCAATTTAATATTCTCCCATTTTTTAATCTATTAAGTCTCTACCAAGGGAAAAGGTTTATTACGTTTTCTGTCCGACCTGACCTGGAGGAGAAGCTGTGTGGATTCGGGGCTCAGCAGCTGGGGACGTGGCCCTCCGTCTCCACACGGTTCAGCGGCACGGGCTCTGCCTGCAGGGAACAGTCCCCGTTTTCTAGGAGGAGAAAACCTGATTTAATATTTCTTCAACGCAGTGTTTTGCTTTGTTGGTGCTGTGTGTAAGAAGTAAATTTGGAAAGGATTTTTTCTTAAGAGCTTTATTTCTTCTGAAATACTACCAAATGCTTGAACTATTTCCTGTTGAAACTCGTGTGCCGTGTTTTAAAATGAGCAGCCGGGCCCCCTGGACCCCCAGGACTGGCAGGGGGTTGGGGAAGGATGTGGGTCCAGCTCCCGGGCTGTGGGAGCCCCCTCAGGCCTCCTCCCCGGGGTCCAGTCTCTCTGGGGGGGATTTGGACCAGAACCGGCCCGTGCTCCAGGCGACGTGGGTTTTAGAGGGTTCGTTTCTCGGAAGCTGTACACTGGGATCCAGAGTCCTCGCGGTTCTGAAGGGCCTTTGTCCACACGGTTTTGTTCATGCTCAACACGCCGGACCTGGGTTTCGAGGGCAGATGTCCACGGGGAAAAGGACTCGTGAGACTCGTGTTTCTGACCGTGGGTGTCCTCTCGCATTTATCGAAGAACGCACTTTAGAGTCATTTTATTTTACGTGGAGTCCAAGCTGTGGGAGCAAGTGGATGAAATGCAGTGAACTGAGGGGGTGCGACCTTGTGCAGAAATGGACAGGGAGCCCCCAGGTGGTGCCAGAGGGTCCCCGGTGCCGCCCAGCCGCCCGCGTTGTCTTGGGGAGCCCCTCACGCATGGCCGTCTCCGCTTATCCTGCGTTCATCTGGGAGTAAAAACCGTCAAGTCCAACCTGCCCAGCTCACATAACGAGGGCGAGGACTGTGTGCCTTTGATGTGCGGGACAGACGGGTCACTGCACCCTCAGGAGTGGGGACCTGCCCTCCGTCTGCTCATCTCCCCCACTGCTGCCCCCTCTCCTCACCCTCAGGAGTGGGGACCTGCCCTCCGTCTGCTCATCTCCTCCACTGCTGCCCCCTCTCCTTGTCCTCAGGAGTGGGGACCTGCCCTCCCTCTGCTCATCTCCTCCACTGCTGCCCCTCTCCTCACCCTCAGGAGTGGGGACCTGCCCTCCGTCTGCTCATCTCCCCCACTGCTGCCCCTCTCCTCACCCTCAGGAGTGGGGACCTGCCCTCCGTCTGCTCATCTCCCCCACTGCTGCCCCTCTCCTCACCCTCAGGAGTGGGGACCTGCCCTCCGTCTGCTCATCTCCCCCACTGCTGCCCCTCTCCTCACCCTCAGGAGTGGGGACCTGCCCTCCGTCTGCTCATCTCCTCCACTGCTGCCCCCTCTCCTCACCCTCAGGAGTGGGGACCTGCCCTCCCTCTGCTCATCTCCCCCACTGCTGCCCCTCTCCTCACCCTCAGGAGTGGGGACCTGCCCTCCGTCTGCTCATCTCCTCCACTGCTGCCCCCTCTCCTCACCCTCAGGGGTGGGGACCTGCCCTCCGTCTGCTCATCTCCTCCACTGCTGCCCCCTCTCCTCGTCCTCAGGAGTGGGGACCTGCCCTCCCTCTGCTCATCTCCCCCACTGCTGCCCCTCTCCTCACCCTCAGGAGTGGGGACCTGCCCTCCGTCTGCTCATCTCCTCCACTGCTGCCCCCTCTCCTCGTCCTCAGGAGTGGGGACCTGCCCTCCGTCTGCTCATCTCCTCCACTGCTGCCCCCTCTCCCCGTCCTCAGGGGTGGGGACCTGCCCTCCGTCTGCTCATCTCCTCCACTGCTGCCCCCTCTCCCCGTCCTCAGGGGTGGGGACCTGCCCTCCGTCTGCTCATCTCCCCCACTGCTGCCCCCTCTCCTCACCCTCAGGAGTGGGGACCTGCCCTCCCTCTGCTCATCTCCTCCACTGCTGCCCCCTCTCCCCGTCCTCAGGGGTGGGGACCTGCCCTCCGTCTGCTCATCTCCCCCACTGCTGCCCCCTCTCCTCACCCTCAGGAGTGGGGGCCTGCCCTCCGTCTGCTCATCTCCCCACTGCTGCCCCCTCTCCTCACCCTCAGGAGTGGGGACCTGCCCTCCGTCTGCTCATCTCCTCCACTGCTGCCCCCTCTCCTCACCCTCAGGAGTGGGGACCTGCCCTCCGTCTGCTCATCTCCCCCACTGCTGCCCCCTCTCCTCCCCCTCAGGGGTGGGGACCTGCCCTCCGTCTGCTCATCTCCCCCACTGCTGCCCCCTCTCCCCGTCCTCAGGAGTGGGGACCTGCCCTCCCTCTGCTCATCTCCTCCACTGCTGCCCCCTCTCCTCACCCTCAGGAGTGGGGACCTGCCCTCCGTCTGCTCATCTCCTCCACTGCTGCCCCCTCTCCTCACCCTCAGGAGTGGGGACCTGCCCTCCCTCTGCTCATCTCCTCCACTGCTGCCCCCTCTCCTCACCCTCAGGAGTGGGGACCTGCCCTCCGTCTGCTCATCTCCTCCACTGCTGCCCCCTCTCCTCACCCTCAGGAGTGGGGACCTGCCCTCCGTCTGCTCATCTCCCCCACTGCTGCCCCCTCTCCTTGTCCTCAGGAGTGGGGACCTGCCCTCCGTCTGCTCATCTCCTCCACTGCTGCCCCCTCTCCTCACCCTCAGGAGTGGGGACCTGCCCTCCCTCTGCTCATCTCCTCCACTGCTGCCCCCTCTCCTTGTCCCTCAGGAGTGGGGACCTGCCCTCCGTCTGCTCATCTCCTCCACTGCTGCCCCCTCTCCTCACCCTCAGGGGTGGGGGACCTGCCCTCCGTCTGCTCATCTCCTCCACTGCTGCCCCCTCTCCTCACCCTCAGGAGTGGGGACCTGCCCTCCGTCTGCTCATCTCCTCCACTGCTGCCCCCTCTCCTTGTCCTCAGGAGTCGGGACCTGCCCTCCCTCTGCTCATCTCCTCCACTGCTGCCCCCTCTCCTTGTCCTCAGGAGTGGGGACCTGCCCTCCCTCTGCTCATCTCCCCCTCTGCTGCCCCCTCTCCTCACCCTCAGGGGTGGGGACCTGCCCTCCGTCTGCTCATCTCCTCCACTGCTGCCCCCTTTCCCCGTCCTCAGGAGTGGGGACCTGCCCTCCGTCTGCTCATCTCCTCCACTGCTGCCCCCTTTCCCCGTCCTCAGGAGTGGGGACCTGCCCTCCCTCTGCTCATCTCCCCACTGCTGCCCCCTCTCCTCACCCTCAGGGGTGGGGACCTGCCCTCCGTCTGCTCATCTCCTCCACTGCTGCCCCCTCTCCTCACCCTCAGGAGTGGGGACCTGCCCTCCCTCTGCTCATCTCCCCCACTGCTGCCCCCTCTCCTCACCCTCAGGGTTGGGGACCTGCCCTCCCTCTGCTCATCTCCTCCACTGCTGCCCCTCTCCTTACCCTCAGGGGTGGGGACCTGCCCTCCGTCTGCTCATCTCCCCCACTGCTGCCCCCTCTCCTCACCCTCAGGAGTGGGGACCTGCCCTCCGTCTGCTCATCTCCCCCACTGCTGCCCCCTCTCCTCACCCTCAGGAGTTGGGACCTGCCCTCCGTCTGCTCATCTCCCCCACTGCTGCCCCCTTTCCCCTCCTCAGGAGTGGGGACCTGCCCTCCGTCTGCTCATCTCCTCCACTGCTGCCCCCTCTCCTCACCCTCAGGTGTGGGGACCTGCCCTCCGTCTGCTCATCTCCTCCACTGCTGCCCCCTCTCCCCGTCCTCAGGGGTGGGGACCTGCCCTCCGTCTGCTCATCTCCCCCACTGCTGCCCCCTCTCCTCACCCTCAGGAGTGGGGACCTGCCCTCCGTCTGCTCATCTCCTCCACTGCTGCCCCCTCTCCTCACCCTCAGGAGTGGGGACCTGCCCTCCGTCTGCTCATCTCCTCCACTGCTGCCCCCTCCCCCCGTCCTCAGGGGTGGGGACCTGCCCTCCGTCTGCTCATCTCCCCCACTGCTGCCCCCTCTCCTCACCCTCAGGAGTGGGGACCTGCCCTCCGTCTGCTCATCTCCCCCACTGCTGCCCCCTCTCCTCACCCTCAGGAGTGGGGACCTGCCCTCCGTCTGCTCATCTCCTCCACTGCTGCCCCCTCTCCTCACCTTCAGGAGTGGGGACCTGCCCTCCGTCTGCTCATCTCCCCCACTGCTGCCCCCTCTCCTCACCCTCAGGGGTGGGGACCTGCCCTCCGTCTGCTCATCTCCCCCACTGCTGCCCCTCTCCTCACCCTCAGGAGTGGGGACCTGCCCTCCGTCTGCTCATCTCCCCCACTGCTGCCCCTCTCCTCACCCTCAGGAGTGGGGACCTGCCCTCCGTCTGCTCATCTCCTCCACTGCTGCCCCCTCTCCTCACCCTCAGGAGTGGGGACCTGCCCTCCCTCTGCTCATCTCCCCACTGCTGCCCCTCTCCTCACCCTCAGGAGTGGGGACCTGCCCTCCGTCTGCTCATCTCCTCCACTGCTGCCCCCTCTCCTCACCCTCAGGGGTGGGGACCTGCCCTCCGTCTGCTCATCTCCTCCACTGCTGCCCCCTCTCCTCGTCCTCAGGAGTGGGGACCTGCCCTCCCTCTGCTCATCTCCCCCACTGCTGCCCCTCTCCTCACCCTCAGGAGTGGGGACCTGCCCTCCGTCTGCTCATCTCCTCCACTGCTGCCCCCTCTCCCGTCCTCAGGAGTGGGGACCTGCCTCCGTCTGCTCATCTCCTCCACTGCTGCCCCTCTCCCCGTCCTCAGGGGTGGGGACCTGCCCTCCGTCTGCTCATCTCCCCCACTGCTGCCCCCTGTCCACGGCCTCAGGGGTGGGGACCTGCCCTCCGTCTGCTCATCTCCTCACTGCTGCCCCCTCTCCCCGTCCTCAGGGTGGGGACCTGCCCTCCGTCTGCTCATCCCCCACTGCTGCCCCTCTCCCCCCTCAGGTGGGGACCTGCCTTCTGCTCATCTCCCCACTGCTGCCCCTCTCCTCACCCTCAGGAGTGGGGACCTGCCCTCCGTCTGCTCATCTCCCCCACTGCTGCCCCCTCTCCTCACCCTCAGGGTGGGGACCTGCCCTCCGTCTGCTCATCTCCCCCACTGCTGCCCCCTCTCCTCACCTCAGGGTGGGGACCTGCCCTCCGTCTGCTCATCTCCCCCTCTGCTGCCCCCTCTCCTCACCCTCAGGAGTGGGGACCTGCCCTCCCTCTGCTCATCTCCCCCCACTGCTGCCCCCTCTCCCCGTCCTCAGGGGTGGGGACCTGCCCTCCGTCTGCTCATCTCCCCCACTGCTGCCCCCTCTCCTCACCCTCAGGAGTGGGGACCTGCCCTCCGTCTGCTCATCTCCCCCACTGCTGCCCCCTCTCCTCACCCTCAGGAGTGGGGACCTGCCCTCCGTCTGCTCATCTCCCCCACTGCTGCCCCCTCTCCTCACCCTCAGGGGTGGGGACCTGCCCTCCGTCTGCTCATCTCCCCCACTGCTGCCCCCTCTCCTCACCCTCAGGGGTGGGGACCTGCCCTCCGTCTGCTCATCTCCCCCACTGCTGCCCCCTCTCCCCGTCCTCAGGAGTGGGGACCTGCCCTCCCTCTGCTCATCTCCTCCACTGCTGCCCCCTCTCCTCACCCTCAGGAGTGGGGACCTGCCCTCCGTCTGCTCATCTCCTCCACTGCTGCCCCCTCTCCTCACCCTCAGGAGTGGGGACCTGCCCTCCGTCTGCTCATCTCCTCCACTGCTGCCCCCTCTCCTTGTCCTCAGGGGTGGGGACCTGCCCTCCGTCTGCTCATCTCCTCCACTGCTGCCCCCTCTCCTCACCCTCAGGAGTCGGGACCTGCCCTCCCTCTGCTCATCTCCTCCACTGCTGCCCCCTCTCCTCACCCTCAGGGGTGGGGACCTGCCCTCCCTCTGCTCATCTCCCCCTCTGCTGCCCCCTCTCCTCACCCTCAGGGGTGGGGACCTGCCCTCCCTCTGCTCATCTCCTCCACTGCTGCCCCCTCTCCTCACCCTCAGGGGTGGGGACCTGCCCTCCGTCTGCTCATCTCCCCCACTGCTGCCCCCTTTCCCCGTCCTCAGGAGTGGGGACCTGCCCTCCGTCTGCTCATCTCCTCCACTGCTGCCCCCTCTCCTCACCCTCAGGAGTGGGGACCTGCCCTCCCTCTGCTCATCTCCCCCTCTGCTGCCCCCTCTCCTCACCCTCAGGGGTGGGGACCTGCCCTCCGTCTGCTCATCTCCTCCACTGCTGCCCCCTCTCCTCACCCTCAGGAGTGGGGACCTGCCCTCCCTCTGCTCATCTCCCCCCCTGCTGCCCCCTCTCCTCACCCTCAGGGTTGGGGACCTGCCCTCCCTCTGCTCATCTCCTCCACTGCTGCCCTCTCCTTACCCTCAGGAGTGGGGACCTGCCCTCCGTCTGCTCATCTCCCCCACTGCTGCCCCCTCTCCTCACCCTCAGGAGTGGGGACCTGCCCTCCGTCTGCTCATCTCCCCCACTGCTGCCCCCTCTCCTCACCCTCAGGAGTTGGGACCTGCCCTCCGTCTGCTCATCTCCCCCACTGCTGCCCCCTTTCCCCCTCCTCAGGAGTGGGGACCTGCCCTCCCTCTGCTCATCTCCCCCTCTGCTGCCCCCTCTCCTCACCCTCAGGGGTGGGGACCTGCCCTCCGTCTGCTCATCTCCTCCACTGCTGCCCCCTCTCCTCACCCTCAGGAGTGGGGACCTGCCCTCCCTCTGCTCATCTCCCCCCCTGCTGCCCCCTCTCCTCACCCTCAGGGTTGGGGACCTGCCCTCCCTCTGCTCATCTCCTCCACTGCTGCCCCTCTCCTTACCCTCAGGGGTGGGGACCTGCCCTCCGTCTGCTCATCTCCTCCACTGCTGCCCCCTCTCCTCACCCTCAGGAGTCGGGACCTGCCCTCCGTCTGCTCATCTCCTCCACTGCTGCCCCCTCTCCTCACCCTCAGGAGTCGGGACCTGCCCTCCGTCTGCTCATCTCCTCCACTGCTGCCCCCTCTCCTCACCCTCAGGAGTGGGGACCTGCCCTCCGTCTGCTCATCTCCTCCACTGCTGCCCCCTCTCCCCGTCCTCAGGGGTGGGGACCTGCCCTCCGTCTGCTCATCTCCCCCACTGCTGCCCCCTCTCCTCACCCTCAGGGGTGGGGACCTGCCCTCCCTCTGCTCATCTCCTCCACTGCTGCCCCCTCTCCTCACCCTCAGGAGTGGGGACCTGCCCTCCGTCTGCTCATCTCCTCCACTGCTGCCCCCTCTCCCCGTCCTCAGGGGTGGGGACCTGCCCTCCGTCTGCTCATCTCCTCCACTGCTGCCCCCTCTCCCCGTCCTCAGGGGTGGGGACCTGCCCTCCGTCTGCTCATCTCCTCCACTGCTGCCCCCTCTCCTCACCCTCAGGAGTGGGGACCTGCCCTCCGTCTGCTCATCTCCTCCACTGCTGCCCCCTCTCCCCGTCCTCAGGGGTGGGGACCTGCCCTCCGTCTGCTCATCTCCCCCACTGCTGCCCCCTCTCCTCACCCTCAGGAGTGGGGACCTGCCCTCCGTCTGCTCATCTCCCCCACTGCTGCCCCCTCTCCTCACCCTCAGGAGTGGGGACCTGCCCTCCGTCTGCTCATCTCCTCCACTGCTGCCCCCTCTCCTCACCTTCAGGAGTGGGGACCTGCCCTCCGTCTGCTCATCTCCCCCACTGCTGCCCCCTCTCCTCACCCTCAGGGGTGGGGACCTGCCCTCCGTCTGCTCATCTCCCCCACTGCTGCCCCCTCTCCCCGTCCTCAGGAGTGGGGACCTGCCCTCCCTCTGCTCATCTCCTCCACTGCTGCCCCCTCTCCTCACCCTCAGGAGTGGGGACCTGCCCTCCGTCTGCTCATCTCCTCCACTGCTGCCCCCTCTCCTCACCCTCAGGAGTGGGGACCTGCCCTCCCTCTGCTCATCTCCTCCACTGCTGCCCCCTCTCCTCACCCTCAGGAGTGGGGACCTGCCCTCCGTCTGCTCATCTCCTCCACTGCTGCCCCCTCTCCTCACCCTCAGGAGTGGGGACCTGCCCTCCGTCTGCTCATCTCCTCCACTGCTGCCCCCTCTCCTTGTCCTCAGGAGTGGGGACCTGCCCTCCGTCTGCTCATCTCCTCCACTGCTGCCCCCTCTCCTCACCCTCAGGAGTCGGGACCTGCCCTCCCTCTGCTCATCTCCTCCACTGCTGCCCCCTCTCCTTGTCCTCAGGAGTGGGGACCTGCCCTCCGTCTGCTCATCTCCTCCACTGCTGCCCCCTCTCCTCACCCTCAGGGGTGGGGACCTGCCCTCCGTCTGCTCATCTCCTCCACTGCTGCCCCCTCTCCTCACCCTCAGGAGTGGGGACCTGCCCTCCGTCTGCTCATCTCCCCCACTGCTGCCCCCTCTCCTTCACCTCAGGAGTCGGGACCTGCCCTCCCTCTGCTCATCTCCTCCACTGCTGCCCCCTCTCCTTGTCCTCAGGAGTGGGGACCTGCCCTCCCTCTGCTCATCTCCCCCTCTGCTGCCCCCTCTCCTCACCCTCAGGGGTGGGGACCTGCCCTCCGTCTGCTCATCTCCCCCACTGCTGCCCCCTTTCCCCGTCCTCAGGAGTGGGGACCTGCCCTCCGTCTGCTCATCTCCTCCACTGCTGCCCCCTCTCCTCACCCTCAGGAGTGGGGACCTGCCCTCCCTCTGCTCATCTCCCCCTCTGCTGCCCCCTCTCCTCACCCTCAGGGGTGGGGACCTGCCCTCCGTCTGCTCATCTCCTCCACTGCTGCCCCCTCTCCTCACCCTCAGGAGTGGGGACCTGCCCTCCCTCTGCTCATCTCCCCCCCTGCTGCCCCCTCTCCTCACCCTCAGGGTTGGGGACCTGCCCTCCCTCTGCTCATCTCCTCCACTGCTGCCCCTCTCCTTACCCTCAGGGGTGGGGACCTGCCCTCCGTCTGCTCATCTCCCCCACTGCTGCCCCCTCTCCTCACCCTCAGGAGTGGGGACCTGCCCTCCGTCTGCTCATCTCCCCCACTGCTGCCCCCTCTCCTCACCCTCAGGAGTTGGGACCTGCCCTCCGTCTGCTCATCTCCCCCACTGCTGCCCCCTTTCCCCCTCCTCAGGAGTGGGGACCTGCCCTCCGTCTGCTCATCTCCTCCACTGCTGCCCCCTCTCCTCACCCTCAGGAGTGGGGACCTGCCCTCCGTCTGCTCATCTCCTCCACTGCTGCCCCCTCTCCCCGTCCTCAGGGGTGGGGACCTGCCCTCCGTCTGCTCATCTCCCCCACTGCTGCCCCCTCTCCTCACCCTCAGGAGTGGGGACCTGCCCTCCGTCTGCTCATCTCCTCCACTGCTGCCCCCTCTCCTCACCCTCAGGAGTGGGGACCTGCCCTCCGTCTGCTCATCTCCTCCACTGCTGCCCCCTCCCCCCGTCCTCAGGGGTGGGGACCTGCCCTCCGTCTGCTCATCTCCCCCACTGCTGCCCCCTCTCCTCACCCTCAGGAGTGGGGACCTGCCCTCCGTCTGCTCATCTCCCCCACTGCTGCCCCCTCTCCTCACCCTCAGGGGTGGGGACCTGCCCTCCGTCTGCTCATCTCCTCCACTGCTGCCCCCTCTCCTCACCCTCAGGAGTGGGGACCTGCCCTCCGTCTGCTCATCTCCCCCACTGCTGCCCCCTCTCCTCACCCTCAGGGGTGGGGACCTGCCCTCCGTCTGCTCATCTCCCCCACTGCTGCCCCTCTCCTCACCCTCAGGAGTGGGGACCTGCCCTCCGTCTGCTCATCTCCCCCACTGCTGCCCCTCTCCTCACCCTCAGGAGTGGGGACCTGCCCTCCCTCTGCTCATCTCCTCCACTGCTGCCCCCTCTCCTCACCCTCAGGAGTGGGGACCTGCCCTCCCTCTGCTCATCTCCTCCACTGCTGCCCCTCTCCTCACCCTCAGGAGTGGGGACCTGCCCTCCGTCTGCTCATCTCCCCCACTGCTGCCCCCTCTCCTCACCCTCAGGGGTGGGGACCTGCCCTCCGTCTGCTCATCTCCTCCACTGCTGCCCCCTCTCCTCGTCCTCAGGAGTGGGGACCTGCCCTCCCTCTGCTCATCTCCCCCACTGCTGCCCCCTCTCCTCACCCTCAGGAGTGGGGACCTGCCCTCCGTCTGCTCATCTCCTCCACTGCTGCCCCCTCTCCCCGTCCTCAGGAGTGGGGACCTGCCCTCCGTCTGCTCATCTCCTCCACTGCTGCCCCCTCTCCCCGTCCTCAGGAGTGGGGACCTGCCCTCCGTCTGCTCATCTCCTCCACTGCTGCCCCCTCTCCCCGTCCTCAGGGGTGGGGACCTGCCCTCCGTCTGCTCATCTCCTCCACTGCTGCCCCCTCTCCCCCGTCCTCAGGAGTGGGGACCTGCCCTCCGTCTGCTCATCTCCCCCACTGCTGCCCCCTCTCCTCACCCTCAGGAGTGGGGACCTGCCCTCCCTCTGCTCATCTCCCTCCACTGCTGCCCCCTCTCCCCGTCCTCAGGGGTGGGGACCTGCCCTCCGTCTGCTCATCTCCCCACTGCTGCCCCCTCTCCTCACCCTCAGGAGTGGGGACCTGCCCTCCGTCTGCTCATCTCCCCCACTGCTGCCCCCTCTCCTCACCCTCAGGAGTGGGGACCTGCCCTCCGTCTGCTCATCTCCCCCACTGCTGCCCCCCTCTCCCCTCACCCTCAGGGAGTGGGGACCTGCCCTCCCTCTGCTCATCTCCTCCACTGCTGCCCCCTCTCCTCACCCTCAGGTGTGGGGACCTGCCCTCCCTCTGCTCATCTCCCCCACTGCTGCCCCCTCTCCTCACCCTCAGGAGTGGGGACCTGCCCTCCCTCTGCTCATCTCCTCCACTGCTGCCCCCTCTCCTCACCCTCAGGAGTGGGGACCTGCCCTCCCTCTGCTCATCTCCTCCACTGCTGCCCCCTCTCCTCACCCTCAGGGGTGGATACCTGCCCTCCGTCTGCTCATCTCCTCCACTGCTGCCCCCTCTCCTTGTCCTCAGGAGTGGGGACCTGCCCTCCGTCTGCTCATCTCCTCCACTGCTGCCCCCTCTCCTCACCCTCAGGAGTCGGGACCTGCCCTCCCTCTGCTCATCTCCTCCACTGCTGCCCCCTCTCCTTGTCCTCAGGAGTGGGGACCTGCCCTCCGTCTGCTCATCTCCTCCACTGCTGCCCCCTCTCCTCACCCTCAGGGGTGGGGACCTGCCCTCCGTCTGCTCATCTCCTCCACTGCTGCCCCCTCTCCTCACCCTCAGGAGTGGGGACCTGCCCTCCGTCTGCTCATCTCCTCCACTGCTGCCCCCTCTCCTCACCCTCAGGAGTCGGGACCTGCCCTCCCTCTGCTCATCTCCTCCACTGCTGCCCCCTCTCCTTGTCCTCAGGAGTGGGGACCTGCCCTCCCTCTGCTCATCTCCCCCTCTGCTGCCCCCCTCTCCTCACCCTCAGGGGTGGGGACCTGCCCTCCCTCTGCTCATCTCCCCCACTGCTGCCCCTTTCCCGTCCTCAGGAGTGGGGACCTGCCCTCCGTCTGCTCATCTCCTCCACTGCTGCCCCCTCTCCTCACCCTCAGGAGTGGGGACCTGCCCTCCCTCTGCTCATCTCCCCCTCTGCTGCCCCCTCTCCTCACCCTCAGGGGTGGGGACCTGCCCTCCGTCTGCTCATCTCCTCCACAGCTGCCCCCTCTCCTCACCCTCAGGAGTGGGGACCTGCCCTCCCTCTGCTCATCTCCCCCCCTGCTGCCCCCTCTCCTCACCCTCAGGGTTGGGGACCTGCCCTCCCTCTGCTCATCTCCTCCACTGCTGCCCCTCTCCTTACCCTCAGGGGTGGGGACCTGCCCTCCGTCTGCTCATCTCCCCCACTGCTGCCCCCTCTCCTCACCCTCAGGAGTGGGGACCTGCCCTCCGTCTGCTCATCTCCCCCACTGCTGCCCCCTCTCCTCACCCTCAGGAGTTGGGACCTGCCCTCCGTCTGCTCATCTCCCCCACTGCTGCCCCCTTTCCCCCTCCTCAGGAGTGGGGACCTGCCCTCCGTCTGCTCATCTCCCCACTGCTGCCCCTCTCCTCACCCTCAGGAGTGGGACCTGCCCTCCGTCTGCTCATCTCCTCCACTGCTGCCCCCTCCTCCCCGTCCTCAGGAGTGGGGACCTGCCCTCCGTCTGCTCATCTCCCCCACTGCTGCCCCCTCTCCTCACCCTCAGGAGTGGGGACCTGCCCTCTGTCTGCTCATCTCCTCCACTGCTGCCCCTCTCCTCACCCTCAGGAGTGGGGACCTGCCCTCCGTCTGCTCATCTCCTCCACTGCTGCCCCTCTCCCCCGTCCTCAGGGGTGGGGACCTGCCCTCCGTCTGCTCATCTCCCCCACTGCTGCCCCCTCTCCTCACCCTCAGGAGTGGGGACCTGCCCTCCGTCTGCTCATCTCCCCCACTGCTGCCCCCTCTCCTCACCCTCAGGGGTGGGGACCTGCCCTCCGTCTGCTCATCTCCTCCACTGCTGCCCCCTCTCCTCACCTTCAGGGGTGGATACCTGCCCTCCGTCTGCTCATCTCCTCCACTGCTGCCCCCTCTCCTCACCCTCAGGGGTGGGGACCTGCCCTCCGTCTGCTCATCTCCCCCACTGCTGCCCCTCTCCTCACCCTCAGGAGTGGGGACCTGCCCTCTGTCTGCTCATCTCCTCCACTGCTGCCCCTCTCCTCACCCTCAGGAGTGGGGACCTGCCCTCCGTCTGCTCATCTCCCCCACTGCTGCCCCCTCTCCTCACCCTCAGGAGTGGGGACCTGCCCTCCCTCTGCTCATCTCCCCCACTGCTGCCCCTCTCCTCACCCTCAGGAGTGGGGACCTGCCCTCCGTCTGCTCATCTCCTCCACTGCTGCCCCCTCTCCTCACCCTCAGGGTGGGGACCTGCCCTCCGTCTGCTCATCTCCTCCACTGCTGCCCCCTCTCCTCGTCCTCAGGAGTGGGGACCTGCCCTCCCGTCTGCTCATCTCCCCCACTGCTGCCCCTCTCCTCACCCTCAGGAGTGGGGACCTGCCCTCCGTCTGCTCATCTCCTCCACTGCTGCCCCCTCTCCTCGTCCTCAGGAGTGGGGACCTGCCCTCCGTCTGCTCATCTCCTCCACTGCTGCCCCCTCTCCCCGTCCCTCAGGGGTGGGGACCTGCCCTCCGTCTGCTCATCTCCTCCACTGCTGCCCCCTCTCCCGTCCCTCAGGGGTGGGGACCTGCCCTCCGTCTGCTCATCTCCTCCACTGCTGCCCCCTCTCCCGTCCTCAGGGGTGGGGACCTGCCCTCCGTCTGCTCATCTCCCCCACTGCTGCCCCCTCTCCTCACCCTCAGGAGTGGGGACCTGCCCTCCCTCTGCTCATCTCCTCCACTGCTGCCCCCTCTCCCCGTCCTCAGGGGTGGGGACCTGCCCTCCGTCTGCTCATCTCCCCCACTGCTGCCCCCTCTCCTCACCCTCAGGAGTGGGGACCTGCCCTCCGTCTGCTCATCTCCCCCACTGCTGCCCCCTCTCCTCACCCTCAGGAGTGGGGACCTGCCCTCCGTCTGCTCATCTCCCCCACTGCTGCCCCCTCTCCTCACCCTCAGGGGTGGGGACCTGCCCTCCGTCTGCTCATCTCCCCCACTGCTGCCCCCTCTCCTCACCCTCAGGGGTGGGGACCTGCCCTCCGTCTGCTCATCTCCCCCACTGCTGCCCCCTCTCCCCGTCCTCAGGAGTGGGGACCTGCCCTCCCTCTGCTCATCTCCTCCACTGCTGCCCCCTCTCCTCACCCTCAGGAGTGGGGACCTGCCCTCCGTCTGCTCATCTCCTCCACTGCTGCCCCCTCTCCTCACCCTCAGGAGTGGGGGCCTGCCCTCAGTCTGCTCATCTCCTCCACTGCTGCCCCCTTCCTTGTCCTCAGGAGTGGGGACCTGCCCTCCGTCTGCTCATCTCTCCACTGCTGCCCCCTCTCCTCACCCTCAGGAGTCGGGACTGCCCTCCCTATGCTCATCTCCTCCACTGCTGCCCCCTCTCCTCACCCTCAGGGGTGGGGACCTGCCCTCCCTCTGCTCATCTCCCCTCTGCTGCCCCCTCTCCTCACCCTCAGGGTGGGGACCTGCCCTCCCTCTGCTCATCTCCTCCACTGCTGCCCCCTCTCCTCACCCTCAGGGGTGGGGACCTGCCCTCCGTCTGCTCATCTCCCCCACTGTGCCCCCTTTCCCCATCCTCAGGAGTGGGGACCTGCCCTCCGTCTGCTCATCTCCTCCACTGCTGCCCCCTCTCCTCACCCTCAGGAGTGGGGACCTGCCCTCCCTCTGCTCATCTCCCCCTCTGCTGCCCTCTCCTCACCCTCAGGGGTGGGGACCTGCCCTCCGTCTGCTCATCTCCTCCACTGCTGCCCCCTCTCCTCACCCTCAGGAGTGGGGACCTGCCCTCCCTCTCATCTCCCCCCCTGCTGCCCCTCTCCTCACCCTCAGGGTTGGGGACCTGCCCTCCCTCTGCTCATCTCCTCCACTGCTGCCCCTCTCCTTACCCTCAGGGGTGGGGACCTGCCCTCCGTCTGCTCATCTCCCCCCACTGCTGCCCCCTCTCCTCACCCTCAGGAGTGGGGACCTGCCCTCCGTCTGCTCATCTCCTCCACTGCTGCCCCCTCTCCTCACCCTCAGGAGTTGGGACCTGCCCTCCGTCTGCTCATCTCCCCACTGCTGCCCCCTTTCCCCTCCTCAGGAGTGGGGACCTGCCCTCCCTCTGCTCATTCCCCTCTGCTGCCCCCTCTCCTCACCCTCAGGGGTGGGGACCTGCCCTCCGTCTGCTCATCTCCTCCACTGCTGCCCCCTCTCCTCACCCTCAGGAGTGGGGACCTGCCCTCCCTCTGCTCATCTCCCCCCCTGCTGCCCCCTCTCCTCACCCTCAGGGTGGGGACCTGCCCTCCCGTCTGCTCATCTCCTCCACTGCTGCCCCCTCTCCTTACCCTCAGGGTGGGGACCTGCCCTCCGTCTGCTCATCTCCTCCACTGCTGCCCCCTCTCCTCACCCTCAGGAGTCGGGGACCTGCCCTCCGTCTGCTCATCTCCTCCACTGCTGCCCCCTCTCCTCACCCTCAGGAGTCGGGGACCTGCCCTCCGTCTGCTCATCTCCTCCACTGCTGCCCCCTCTCCTCACCCTCAGGAGTGGGGACCTGCCCTCCGTCTGCTCATCTCCTCCACTGCTGCCCCCTCTCCCCGTCCTCAGGGGTGGGGACCTGCCCTCCGTCTGCTCATCTCCCCCACTGCTGCCCCCTCTCCTCACCCTCAGGAGTGGGGACCATGCCCTCCGCCTCTGCTCATCTCCCCTCACTGCCTGCCCCCTCTCCTCACCCTCAGGAGGGGGACCTGCCCTCCGTCTGCCTCATCCTCCCCCACTTCTGCACCCCTCTCCTCACCCTCAGGGAGTGGGGACCTGCCCGCCGTCTGCTCATGCTCCCCCACCTGCTGCCCCTCTCCTCCCCCTCAGGAGTTGGGGACCTGCCCTCCGTCTGCTCATCTCCCCCACTGCTGCCCTCTCCTCACCCTCAGGAGTGGGGACCTGCCCTCCGTCTGCTCATCTCCTCCACTGCTGCTGTCCCCTCTCTCCCCTCAGGAGTGGGGACCGCCCTCCCTCTGCTCATCTCCCCCACTGCTGCCCCCTCTCCTCACCCTCAGGAGTGGGGACCTGCCCTCCGTCTGCTCATCTCCTCCACTGTGCCCCTCTCCTCACCCTCAGGAGGTGGGGGACCTGCCTCCGTCTGCTCATCTCCTCCACTGCTGCCCCTCTCCTCACCCTCAGGAGTGGGGACCTGCCCTCCGTCTGCTCATCTCCCCCACTGCTGCCCCCTCTCCTCACCCTCAGGGGTGGGGACCTGCCCTCCCTCTGCTCATCTCCCCCACTGCTGCCCCCTCTCCCCGTCCTCAGGAGTGGGGACCTGCCCTCCCTCTGCTCATCTCCTCCACTGCTGCCCCCTCTCCTCACCCTCAGGAGTGGGGACCTGCCCTCCGTCTGCTCATCTCCTCCACTGCTGCCCCCTCTCCTCACCCTCAGGAGTTGGGACCTGCCCTCCGTCTGCTCATCTCCTCCACTGCTGCCCCCACTCCTGTCCTCAGGAGTGGGGACCTGCCCTCCGTCTGCTCATCTCCTCCACTGCTGCCCCCTCTCCTCACCCTCAGGAGTCGGGACCTGCCCTCCCTCTGCCTCATCTCCTCCACTGCTGCCCCTCTCCTTGTCCTCAGGAGTGGGGACCTGCCCTCCGTCTGCTCATCTCCTCCACTGCTGCCCCCTCTCCTCACCTCAGGAGTCGGGACCTGCCCTCCCTCTGCTCATCTCCTCCACTGCTGCCCCCTCTCCTTGTCCTCAGGAGTGGGGACCTGCCCTCCGTCTGCTCATCTCCTCCACTGCTGCCCCTCTCCTCACCCTCAGGGGTGGGGACCTGCCCTCCGTCTGCTCATCTCCCTCCACTGCTGCCCCCTCTCCTCACCCTCAGGAGTGGGGACCTGCCCTCCGTCTGCATCTCCTCCACTGCTGCCCCCTCTCCTCACCTCAGGAGTCGGGACCTGCCTCCCTCTGCTCATCTCCTCCACTGCTGCCCCCTCTCCTTGTCCTCAGGAGGGGGACCTGCCCTCCCTCTGCTCATCTCCCCTCTGCTGCCCCCTCTCCTCACCCTCAGGGGTGGGGACCTGCCCTCCGTCTGCTCATCTCCCCCACTGCTGCCCCCTTTCCCCGTCCTCAGGAGTGGGGACCTGCCTCCGTCTGCTCATCTCCTCCACTGCTGCCCCCTTCCTCACCTCAGGGTTTGGGGAACCTGCCCTCCCTCTGCTCATCTCCTCCACTGCTGCCCTCCTCCTTACCCTCAGGGGTGGGGACCTGCCCTCCGTCTGCTCATCTCCTCCACTGCTGCCCCCTCTCCTCACCCTCAGGAGTCGGGGACCTGCCCTCCGTCTGCTCATCTCCTCCACTGCTGCCCCCTCTCCTCACCCTCAGGAGTCGGGACCTGCCCTCCGTCTGCTCATCTCCTCCACTGCTGCCCCCTCTCCTCACCCTCAGGAGTGGGGACCTGCCCTCCGTATCTGCTCATCTCCTCCACTGCTGCCCCCTCTCCCCGTCCTCAGGGGTGGGGACCTGCCCTCCGTCTGCCTCATCTCCCCCACTGCTGCCCCCTCTCCTCACCCTCAGGAGTGGGGACCTGCCCTCCGTCTGCTCATCTCCTCCACTGCTGCCCCTCTCCCCGTCCTCAGGGGTGGGGACCTGCCCTCCGTCTGCTCATCTCCTCCACTGCTGCCCCCTCTCTCACCCTCAGGAGTGGGGACCTGCCCTCCGTCTGCTCATCTCCTCCACTGCTGCCCCCTCTCCCCGTCCTCAGGGGTGGGGACCTGCCCTCCGTCTGCTCATCTCCCCCACTGCTGCCCCCTCTCCTCACCCTCAGGAGTGGGGACCTGCCCTCCGTCTGCTCATCTCCTCCACTGCTGCCCCCTCTCCCCGTCCTCAGGGGTGGGGACCTGCCCTCCGTCTGCTCATCTCCCCCACTGCTGCCCCCTCTCCTCACCCTCAGGAGTGGGGACCTGCCCTCCCTCTGCTCATCTCCCCCTCTGCTGCCCCCTCTCCTCACCCTCAGGGGTGGGGACCTGCCCTCCGTCTGCTCATCTCCCCCACTGCTGCCCCCTCTCCCCGTCCTCAGGAGTGGGGACCTGCCCTCCCTCTGCTCATCTCCTCCACTGCTGCCCCCTCTCCTCACCCTCAGGAGTGGGGACCTGCCCTCCGTCTGCTCATCTCCTCCACTGCTGCCCCCTCTCCTCACCCTCAGGAGTGGGGACCTGCCCTCCCTCTGCTCATCTCCTCCACTGCTGCCCCCTCTCCTCACCCTCAGGAGTGGGGACCTGCCCTCCGTCTGCTCATCTCCTCCACTGCTGCCCCCTCTCCTCACCCTCAGGAGTGGGGACCTGCCCTCCGTCTGCTCATCTCCTCCACTGCTGCCCCCTCTCCTCACCCTCAGGAGTCGGGACCTGCCCTCCCTCTGCTCATCTCCTCCACTGCTGCCCCCTCTCCTTGTCCTCAGGAGTGGGGACCTGCCCTCCCTCTGCTCATCTCCCCCTCTGCTGCCCCCTCTCCTCACCCTCAGGGGTGGGGACCTGCCCTCCGTCTGCTCATCTCCCCCACTGCTGCCCCCTTTCCCCGTCCTCAGGAGTGGGGACCTGCCCTCCGTCTGCTCATCTCCTCCACTGCTGCCCCCTCTCCTCACCCTCAGGAGTCGGGACCTGCCCTCCCTCTGCTCATCTCCTCCACTGCTGCCCCCTCTCCTTGTCCTCAGGAGTGGGGACCTGCCCTCCCTCTGCTCATCTCCCCCTCTGCTGCCCCCTCTCCTCACCCTCAGGGGTGGGGACCTGCCCTCCGTCTGCTCATCTCCCCCACTGCTGCCCCCTTTCCCCGTCCTCAGGAGTGGGGACCTGCCCTCCCTCTGCTCATCTCCTCCACTGCTGCCCCCTCTCCTCACCCTCAGGAGTGGGGACCTGCCCTCCCTCTGCTCATCTCCTCCACTGCTGCCCCCTCTCCTTGTCCTCAGGAGTGGGGACCTGCCCTCTGTCTGCTCATCTCCTCCACTGCTGCCCCCTCTCCTCACCCTCAGGAGTGGGGACCTGCCCTCCCTCTGCTCATCTCCCCCTCTGCTGCCCCCTCTCCTCACCCTCAGGGGTGGGGACCTGCCCTCCCTCTGCTCATCTCCTCCACTGCTGCCCCCTCTCCTCACCCTCAGGAGTGAGGACCTGCCCTCCCTCTGCTCATCTCCCCCTCTGCTGCCCCCTCTCCTCACCCTCAGGAGTGGGGACCTGCCCTCCCTCTGCTCATCTCCCCCTCTGCTGCCCCCTCTCCTCACCCTCAGGGGTGGGGACCTGCCCTCCGTCTGCTCATCTCCCCCACTGCTGCCCCTTTCCTCACCCTCAGGAGTGAGGACCTGCCCTCCCTCTGCTCATCTCCCCCTCTGCTGCCCCCTCTCCTCACCCTCAGGGGTGGGGACCTGCCCTCCGTCTGCTCATCTCCCCCACTGCTGCCCCTTTCCTCACCCTCAGGGTTGGGGACCTGCCCTCCCTCTGCTCATCTCCCCCTCTGCTGCCCCCTCTCCTCACCCTCAGGAGTGGGGACCTGCCCTCCGTCTGCTCATCTCCCCCCCTGCTGCCCCCTCTCCTCACCCTCAGGGTTGGGGACCTGCCCTCCCTCTGCTCATCTCCTCCACTGCTGCCCCTCTCCTTACCCTCAGGGTTGGGGACCTGCCCTCCCTCTGCTCATCTCCTCCACTGTGCCCCCTTTCCCCATCCTCAGGAGTGGGGACCTGCCCTCCGTCTGCTCATCTCCTCCACTGCTGCCCCTCTCCTCACCCTCAGGAGTGGGGACCTGCCCTCTGTCTGCAGGCTCCTGTCTGTGACCACGTCTCATCCTTCTCTCTGTTACAGCGAGGGTGACATCCCCATGAGCCCCAGCAGCTCCTAACTCCACTAGAGGACCCAGACAGATCAGAAAAAGCTGTCAACCAAATAATAGTGTCACTTTTTCTAACCTGGATCCTAAATTGCCATAATTTATTTTCTGAATTTTATATTACGTGTCAAACCAGACAACACCGTCTGCTCGCAAACCCTGTCCTTCGTCCGTCTTCTACTTTCAGCAGTTTTCGATTCTGAGCTCTTATTTTCGGTGTGAACCCCCAAACTTTGGTTCTTTGGATTTCTTAAGATTTCATTTTTTTTTTTAGAGCAGTGACAGAAAGTTGACAGCACAATTGAGAAGGAGGTGCGGAGAATTCCCCCCCCCCACGCTGTCCACACACAGCACGGCTTCCCCCAGAACCCACCCCCCATCAAGGAACCCATTTTTTCTCACCAAGGATGAGACTGATGGCACCTCGCTGTCACCCGAGGTCCGAGTAGACACCAGGTTCACTCGTTGCACACTCCACGGGTCCGGACGAGTGTGGCACACGCGTGTCCGCGGTCACAGCGGCTCTACCGCCCTGCAGCCCCTCTGGGCTCCGCCTAGCCACCCCCCGCCCTCGACTCCACTGCTTGTTGCCTTTGCCAGAATGTCCCCAAGTCGGAACCCTGCGGCATGTGGCCTTTCCCAGCGGGCTTCCCTCACTTCGTAACACCCGTGTAAGTTTCCTCTGCGTCTCCTCGGGGCTCGAGAGCTCACTTCTCCTCAGCACTGAGTAATATTCCGTTGTCTGGACGGTGTATTTGCTCAGTCACCTGCGAGGGACATCATGCTGCTCACAGGACTCGTCAGTGACGACCAGAGTTGGTCTACAACCTCCATGGGCAGATCCGTCTATGGCTGTTGGTCTTCTAGTCCTTTGGATGAAGACCGAGCCGTGGTCAGAGGGCCATCCTTGCCTTTATCGGATCTTAGTGGGAAAGCTACGAGATTCTCACCAGTAAGTATGATGTTTGCGGTCCTTGTGTGTGTGTGTGTGTGCGTGTGTGTGTGTGTAGCCAGCACTAATCAAGATGAAGAAGCTCCCCTCTGATTCTAGCTTCCTGAGGTTTGCAGTCATGAGTGGGCGTGGTGTTTTCTGAAACGCTTTCTCCACCTCTGTGGACGTGGTCACATGATTCTCCTTCGTTAGCGTGTTGACGGGAGGAATCTCATTAACGCACTTGTAAGTAAGTGTTGAACCGCCTCTCGCATCTTGAGTAAATCCCCCTTGACTGGGGTGTATAATCACTTTTATATATTGTTGGGTTAGGTTTGCTAGTATTTGTTGAGGGTTTTGTGGGGTTTTTTTAATCTACCTTCCTGAGAGGTTGGTCTGTGGTTTTCTCTCCTGTAAAATGCAAGCTCTGGGCCCTTCCAAAGGCTGGACATGAAGTGAGGACCGCAGACGAGATGGGGAGAAACTGACATCTCACAGTTTCGTGGGAACCTGAATCTTACTGCTCCAGTTCTGGTGGAAAGGTCCCGAACCATGTGTCCTTGTATTGTTTACAAAGAGGTTCAGGCGCCTCTTGAAAAATAGGCTTTCTGGACTAGAGTGTCGTTTGATTTCACATCCTAACGGGTAAGGTCTAAGAATTCCCTTACTGTTTAGAACAAAAAACAATAATGACTCCTCTTATTTGATGATATTATTGACTAGAATGTTGTTGACTTCAGAGAATATATTTGATTGTGGTTTCTTTTTTGGGGGGAGGTGACTCATGTATCTTGGGAAAGAATTTTCTTACTTTTATTTTTTACATCTTTTTTCTTGGCTGAACTCACAATCCCTAAGAGCAGTGTTAGCTTCTGTGGTCCTTCAGTGCAGGACGCTCACGTCAACGCACCCCAGTCCGCACACCGCATGCTGCCACCCGTGTTTCCCCTCGACTCTTCCAAACCTGCCTGTGGGCACCCAGGGTCCTCCTTTCACATTTTCCTAACTTGCGGCCCCATTATTTAAATTGGAAAACGGTGATTCAGCTAAAGACTCCTTTATGTAAAACACATTTACCAAAAATAAGTATTTCAGGGAACAGAAAGACTTCAACTCACACCACCCCTTCCACCATGTCTATAAAAGGTTTAGGCGCTCTCGTTTTTATCACGAACGTATTTTACACCATAATACCTTCCAGACTTTTTTTTTCCCTCCCATTAAATGTTTACTCCCAGTTACTCCCTGTCAGTGTCTGCCTCCAAAATTTCCCAGTAATTCACAATTCTTTCTTGTGCCGCCTCAGCCGTAAAAGCAACTTTCTTTCCTGTGACTTGTTTCGGTCAGTAACATAGTTTCTCAGATGTTCAAACGGCACGTGAGCTGTCTCTCTCTGCCTTTTGGTATTTTCAATCAGATGAGCCGTGGATTCCTCAGGAAGTGCCCCAGATAGTCATATCTGTGATGCTGTGTGTTTAAGGAAAAAAAGATACAATTTTACTCTCCTGAGGGCATGTTGCGGAAGACACACCTGCGCCCATTTCACCGGGGGGGTCGTACCACATGAAAGTCTGTGTTCTGTCCTCCTGCATCTAGGAAATCGTTGGTTACTTCTCCCGCGTTGGTATTTTGCCAGATCACAAGCCAAGCAGGGATGGCAGGTGTGGAGGAGAGGGGGCTTCTCGGGCCGGGCAGCCTGGGCACCAGGCGGGGTGATGCGCTCAGGAAGCGAATCCGTGCCGGTGCGTTTTTAAAGAAAAACCGGCATCCATCCCATCGTGTTCGAGAACCTACCGTGGGCATGATGAGTCCGTTCCGTTCCTCATTTCCCGACATGGGGTTCCTTGCAGTATTTTATTTTTAAGTGCTGCATGACTTTGAACCTCATCAGAGAGATGCTCACACGACCCTGTGTGATGAGGCCGGGCAGTCTCTGTATCTCCCGGGCTGTCGAGATACACGGAGGCCTCGGGGCTTCGCTGCCGTATGCCTGGTACGTGCGTGAATGGATGAGGAGAGCGAGCAATGAATTATTAGAAACCAAAGAAATGTTTCTCTTAATGATGTGAATGAAGAATCTGTTGCCAAAATAACACTTTGCGCACTGTAACTGGGGAGTGGTGAGACCGATCACGGACCTCAGGTTGGTTAGATAAGCTGGGCTTACACATTACTCTGTGTGGCTTAGAGCAGGGGTCCCCAACCTTTTTTGAGCCACGGACCAGTTTAATATCAGAAAATATTTTCACAGACCGGCCTTTAGGGCGGGACAGATAAGTCTTCACGTGACCGAGACAAGCATCAAGAGTGAGTCTTAGACGGATGTAACAGAGGGAATCTGGTCATTTTTTTTTTTAATTTTATTTTTTATTTTATTTATTTATTAACAGAGACAGAGAGAGAGGGATTGACAAGGACCGACAGACAAGAACAGAGAGATGAGAAGCATCAATCATTAGTTTTTCGTTGCATGTTGCGACACCTTAGTTGTGAATCTGGTCATTTTTAAAAAATAAAACATCGTACATATTTTTGTAAGCTATTTATTCTTTCTCTGCAGACTGGTACCAAATGGCCCACAGACTGGTAAAGGTCCATGGCCTGGGGGGTTGGGGACCACTGGCTTAGAGCAAGTCGTCTAACTCTTTGCACCTGGGTAGCAATTTATAAAATAAGAGTGGCTGCTCTACCTACACTATAGGGTTTTTAAGAGAACGAATATCAGATGTCTGTGGAAAAGAAAATGTTTTATAAACTTAAAAGGGGTAGATAATCCATGATGTTTTTTTGTTTTTGTTTTTTTCCATTTTTCCGAAGCTGGAAACGGGGAGGCAATCAGACAGACTCCCGCATGTGCCTGACCGGGATCCACCCGGCATGCCCACCAGGGGCGATGCTCTGCCCATCCGGGGCATTGCTCTGTTGCATCCAGAGCCATTTTAGCGCCTGAAGCAGAGGCCATGGAGCCATCCTCAGTGCCCGGGCCAACTTTGCTGCAATGGAGCCTTGGCTGCGGGAGGGGAAGAGAGAGACAGAGAGGAAGGAGAGGGGGAGGGGTGGAGAAGCAAATGGGCGCTTCTCCTGTGTGCCCTGGCCAGGAATCAAACCTGGGACTCCTGCACGCCAGGCCGACGCTCTACCGCTGAGCAAACCGGCCAGGGCCGATAATCCATGATGTTTTTATTGATTAAAAATAAACAAAACAGAAACACCCTCCACACATCTCCCCTACTTTGGCGACTGATGAACGGGTCTCTCTGTGGCGGCTGGATTAGCCCCAGGGGCTGGTTTTCAGAAAGGCAAAGGGACTGGCCCAGGAATCTCCTGCTCCATTTCATAGAAACCTTTACCTCAGAGCGAGAAGGTGGGACCACTCAACACAGCCCCCCCCCCAATCGCAGGCTCGGCATGAGTGCAGACAAGTGCTGTCGTCTCCACGGCGACTTCTTTCAAATCGGCTCCTGTTGCCCCAGAGAGATGTAAAAAACATCATCCAGTGTCCGTAAGCCAAGACAGAGGAGAAAAAGAAAAGTTTCGGACGAGGAAAGGAAAGACAACTTTTTGATGAAGCTGCCCTTTCTATGGGTCACCGAGATCGATATTTACCAAAGGTCAGTGTTTGGCCGATCTCAACGGGTCGGAGACCAGACCAGGGGGGGCGGAGTCTGCAGTCCAAGGGCCGTGCCCGCCCACGCTCCGTGTGCCTGAATTCACTTTCCACCTGAACCGCCTTCTTGCACACAACACAGGCAAAAGGCGTTAGAATCGTTGCATAAAACAGAGACTTCATGGACAGAGATAAAAGTGAAGTGCTTACCAGGGGGCGGGGGTTGGGGGTGGGCTGGAGGCTGGGGGGGGGGGGAATAAGGGGACAAATATACGGTGACAAAAGTGACTTGACTTCAGGTGACGGGCACGCAGCGTAATGAACAATTCTCACGCTTTAGAGATGTTCGCCCGAAACCTGTGGACACTTACTGATGAATGTCACCCCCGTTGAACTTAATTTTCTAAATAAAAATGTAAAAACTAGTTGCCTATAGCCCGTCGAGCTTTCAATTTCTTACCGCTTATAAAATAAAGTTTGACGTGTTTTTTTCTGTTTTGGTTTGTTTTGTTTTTATCAATACCATCATTTTGTTGTTCACCTGCTTTGTGTCTGAAGACGTTGATGTTGCATCAACACTGGCAAGTAGAGTCCGTTCCTATTTCCCGGTGGTTTCCGGGCTCGGTACGGGTGGGTTTTTAAAAATTATTTGGAGGTCCTCAGGGGACTGAGCGTCCGCTGAACCGCCCTCAAGGTCCTGGTCGCTCTTGGAGAGGCGAGGGGAGCGTGGCGGGAGGCGCCGTGCCATCCTGTCCCGTTTTACGGGTGACGGAACCTTGGACACAAAGCCTCCATCTCAGCTCTGTGACCGTCACAGGAACCCCGAGGAACCGGAAACTAGGAGGGAAAGGAAGCATTCAGAACGCGTCAGGGCCGCTCGAGCCCGGCTGACTCCCAGCACCAGCGGCGAGCCATCCCACGCGGGACGACCTGTTGCTCCCCCCCTGTGAGCCCTGGCCTCCACTTCCCAGGACCTTTAGAACTAAGCCCCGTTAGAAACGGTTCCTCGGCCCTGGCCGGTTGGCTCAGCAGTAGAGCGTCGGCCTGGCGTGCAGGAGTCCCGGGTTCGATTCCCGGCCAGGGCACACAGGAGAGGCGCCCATCTGCTTCTCCACCCCTCCCCCTCTCCTTCCTCTCTGTCTCTCTCTTCCCCTCCCGCAGCGGAGGCTCCACTGGAGCAAAGTTGGCCCGGGCACTGAGGATGGCTCCTTGGCCTCTGCCTCAGGCGCTAGAATGGCTCCGGTTGCAACAGAGTGACGCCCCCGATGGGCAGAGCATCGCCCCCTGGTGGGCGTGCCAGGTGGATCCCAGTCTGACTGCCTCCCCGTTTCCAGCTTTGGAAAAATGAAAAAAAAAACAAAACAGAAAAAAACGGTTCCTCTAGGGTTGAAAAGCCTTAGGAAGAGTCACGCTTACTATTATTATTCTTTTAAGAAGCAGCTTGCTTTTGCCAATTGTTTCTCCTTCAGGTTGTGTTTGTTTTTCCCCCACGCTGTCCAATGTGCTGAGGCAAACACCTGACCCCAGCCTCCCTGTCACGTGGGGAACCGGCGGAGGACAGCTGTCCGCACAGGGACAGCGGCCCAGGCCTACAGATTTCCAAGGAGCTCCCAGGGGTCCCACTGACACCTGACAAGTCGGACGTCCTGTGTGCTCTCAGCGTGATGGGAAAGCAAATGTGAAATTCACCGTGTTTTACCCGAAGAAGAGGGTGTGTGGAGAATGCCGGTCACCCTCTGAAAGATGTCTCGAGAAGAAGCCAGTGTCCAGCTGGAGTCCCTGAGAGGACGGAGGAACGGTGCGGACAGCTCCAGAGGCACTGAGTCATCACGCCCGCCGGGGCCGCAGGGGCCGTGGAGAACAAGGAAATTGGAAATAACCCGGATTCTGAATGTGAGTCAGGCTGAGGTCATGTTGGTGGCCTGAGACCCGGGCCCTGAGTCAGCGTCCCCCAGGCGGTGACGCAATCCCAACAGGGGGCGCCCACCCACCCCGTGCTGCTGCTGGCTCTGACGCGGTTTACAGGGGACTCTGGGAAATCGGAGCCCACGTGGGCCTGTCCCCCGAGCCTCTGGGGCCCACGCGGTTCGACCGACACAAGCGGGGGGCGTCTCTCAGACACAGATCGCCCCGGGATACATTCGAGGAGAGGAACGCCACCACCGAGCAGCAGCCCGCGGCCTGGTTTCAATTTTAGTCATCGCTCTCCCCGGAGGGCGTTTTCCAAACTGCTCGCTCCATCAGTCTTCAAAATACTGCTTCAGACGGACGTCAGAATAAACAAGCCCCGGCCCCCCCCCCCCCCCAGGCAGCCTGCTCTCAGCACGCCTGCCTGCTGTCCCGCCCTGCTCACGATCTGGGCTCCGACATTTCTGTGAGCTGTAGCCTCCTTCCCTCTCTCCGCCAAAGTGGGAAAGTCGTATCTGTAGGAGCCGTGGTTCTTTCGGGGCCCCGAGACCCGGTTGCAGACATTGTTGTGAGACACAGGGGCTCCGCACCCACCTGGCTCTTTTGTTCTGCGCGGAGAGCCGTCCCACCAAGGGCCTGAAGCCTGGGACGGGGCTTCCATTTCATGTGCCCAGAACAACGTCCATCGTTCAGCAGGCGACTTACACACTGAAACTATCGATATTTTGCTGATGACCAAAAACAGAGCGTTTTCCGCACCCAGAAGGCCCCCCCCCTCCCACTGTCCATGACCCCAGCCTGACGTGAGGAACTCATCAAGTTTAAACTTTATTTTCTCAGCTTTATTTTCAAAACTTCATTTTTGTGGTGGTCACATGATTCCCCCACTCACTGGCGTTGGGGGCCCTGCTCCACATCCCATGTCGGACGGTTTTTCTTTTCCGTAAAGTAACCCTTCGTAAAGGACACCGTAGCTCCCTCCACCCTGCGAGGTGACAGTGTGGGCCGTGAGGATAGCACAGCTGCCCCAGCACTCGTGAGCATCCCTCTGGTCACGTGGACACGTGCCGGGTGTCGGTGCAGGAAGCACCGTGGCACCGTGTGCGGCGACCGCTCCGGCCCAGGCGGCACACTGACCACTCCGGCCCAGGCGGCACACTGACCACTCCGGCCCAGGCGGCACGCTGACCGCTCCGGCCCAGGCGGCACGCTGCCTGGAGCCCCGCCCGCTGTGCCGCCCGAGGGAACCCACCCCCGGTCCGTGCCGGGCAGGGCCCTGCTTCCCGGGAGCTGTTTCTGGGGGCCGCTGAGTGGACGGAACACTAAGTCGGAGCTACTCCTCCCGTGGACGTGGGACGCCCCCGATGCCGACCTCGGGTCTCGGGCTCCAAGAGCGTGGCTGAGAGCCCCACAGACCGTGCTCAGCCTCGGACACACCACCCCTTCTCCCTCTGTGTGTCCCCACCTCGTGTGCGACCACATCTCAGCCTCACGGTCGTCCAGGGACTCCCTTCCGCAGATGTGCCCCCGAGTACAATCCTTGTTCAGTTCATCTTATCCTGACCGCCCTTCTCCAGGGGGGCGCGGACACCCCGGTGCCACACCCCACTCTTATCCTGACCGCCCTTCTCCAGGGGGGCGCGGACACCCCGGTGCCACACCCCACTCTTATCCTGACCGCCCTTCTCCAGGGGGCGCGGACACCCCGGTGCCACACCCCACTCTTATCCTGACCGCCCTTCTCCAGGGGGCGCGGACACCCCGGTGCCACACCCCACTCTTATCCTGACCGCCCTTCTCCAGGGGACGCGGACACCCCGGTGCCACACCCCACTCTTATCCTGACCGCCCTTCTCCAGGGGGCGCGGACACCCCGGTGCCACACCCCACTCTTATCCTGACTGCCCTTCTCCAGGGGGCGTGGACACCCTGGTGCCACACCCCACTCTTACCCCGACCGCCCTTCTCCAGGGGGGCGCGGACACCCCAGTGCCACACCCCACTCTTATCCTGACCGCCCTTCTCCAGGGGGGCACGGACACCCCGGAGCCACACCCCACTCTTATCCTGACCGCCCTTCTCCAGGGGGCGCAAACACCCCGGTGCCACACCCCACTCTTATCCTGACCGCCCTTCTCCAGGGGGCGCGGACACCCCGGTGCCACACCCCACTCTTATCCTGACCGCCCTTCTCCAGGGGGCGCGGACACCCCGGTGCCACACCCCACTCTTATCCTGACCGCCCTTCTCCAGGGGACGCGGACACCCCGGTGCCACACCCCACTCTTATCCTGACTGCCCTTCTCCAGGGGGCGCGGACACCCCGGTGCCACACCCCACTCTTATCCTGACTGCCCTTCTCCAGGGGGCGCGGACACCCTGGTGCCACACCCCACTCTTACCCCGACCGCCCTTCTCCAGGGGGGCGCGGACACTCCGGTGCCACACCCCACTCTTATCCTGACCGCCCTTCTCCAGGGGGGCACGGACACCCCGGTGCCACACCCCACTCTTATCCTGACCGCCCTTCTCCAGGGGACGCGGACACCCCGGTGCCACACCGTACTCTTATCCTGACCGCCCTTCTCCAGGGGACGCGGACACCCTGGTGCCACACCCCACTCTTATCCTGACCGCCCTTCTCCAGGGGACGCGGACACCCCGGTGCCACACCGTACTCTTATCCTGACCGCCCTTCTCCAGGGGACGCGGACACCCCGGTGCCACACCCCACTCTTACCCCGACCGCCCTTCTCCAGGGGGGCACGGACACCCCGGTGCCACACCCCACTCTTATCCTGACCGCCCTTCTCCAGGGGGGCACGGACACCCCGGTGCCACGCCCCACTCTTATCCTGACCGCCCTTCTCCAGGGGACGCGGACACCCCGGTGCCACACCGTACTCTTATCCTGACCGCCCTTCTCCAGGGGACGCGGACACCCCGGTGCCACGCCCCACTCTTACCCTGACCGCCCTTCTCCAGGGGGGCGCGGGCACCCCGGTGCCACACCGTACTCTTGTCCTGACCGCCCTTCTCCAGGGGGCGCGGACACCCCGGTGCCACACCCCACTCTTACCCCGACCGCCCTTCTCCAGGGGGGCACGGACACCCCGGTGCCACACCCCACTCTTATCCTGACCGCCCTTCTCCAGGGGGGCGCGGACACCCCGGTGCCACACCCCACTCTTATCCTGACCGCCCTTCTCCAGGGGGGCACGGACACCCCGGTGCCACGCCCCACTCTTACCCTGACCGCCCTTCTCCAGGGGGGCGCGGACACCCCGGTGCCACACCCCACTCTTATCCCGACCGCCCTTCTCCAGGGGGGCGTGGACACCCCGGTGCCACACCCCACTCTTACCCCGACCGCCCTTCTCCAGGGGGGCACGGACACCCCGGTGCCACACCGTACTCTTATCCTGACCACCCTTCTCCAGGGGGGCGCGGACACCCCAGTGCCACACCCCACTCTTATCCTGACCGCCCTTCTCCAGGGGGGCGTGGACACCCCGGTGCCACACCCCACTCTTATCCTGACCGCCCTTCTCCAGGGGGGCACGGACACCCCGGTGCCACGCCCCGCTCTTATCCCGACCGCCCTTCTCCAAGGGGGCGTGGACACCCCGGTGCCACACCCCACTCTTATCCTGACCGCCCTTCTCCAGGGGGGCACGGACACCCCGGTGCCACACCCCACTCTTTGAGAAGCCCGGGACCCACGTGGCAGGGTGTTCGCCGTGAAGGGCCCAGCTGCACCATGCGTCCCAGGAGCGTCCCGATGCCGCTCTGGGGGACCCGGGCTGGACACCCAGCCAGCCAGAGCCTGACGCCTGGCTCACTGACCCCCATTAGGTAACAAATGCGTGTTGTGTAATGTCACAAAATTCATGACAATTTGTTAGAAAATTAATGCAACAATCAATGCGTGTGTTCCTCAATAGCCATGCACAGGACGAGTGCTTGAATGGACCTTTGTGGAGAATTAGAACATTTTGACCAGAGCAACGTTACATGATCGGCAGGGAGACTTAGGCCCCACGTGAAACCGTGGTTACGGCCGGCGTGTCTCCAAACCCCGTCCTCACACCCTCGGCCGTGTCAGCTCCGTCCTGATGACGTCGCGTGCGTCTGCAAAGGGACAGACAGAAAGACTGGACACAATGATTTTTTTTTTTTAATTAAAAAATGTGCACTTGGGAAGTGGTGAAAACCCAGTTTTCAGAGGGAACGCACACTTGTGAAATCACATCCCAGGGCAGAGCGTGGCGTGGGAATGTGTGTCTGAGCGCCGGAGGCTGGACGTCAGGGTCCTCGCATTCCCACGCCGGCCCGCCTGCCAAGCCCTGGGTGGCCGGGGGATGTAACAGGTCCTCGGGTCTGGACTCCACGTCTGGGGATGATAGGCCCCCCCGGGGGGACGTAACGGGGTCCTCGGGTCTGGACTCCACGTCTGGGGATGATAGGCCCCCCCGGGGGGACGTAACGGGTCCTCGGGTCTGGACTCCACGTCTGGGGATGATAGCCCCCCCCAGGGGGACGTAACGGGGTCCCTGGGTCTGGACTCCATGTCTGGGGATGACAGCCCCCCCGGGGGACGTAACGGGGTCCTCGGGTCTGGACTCCACATCTGGGGATGATAGCCCCCCCCAGGGGGACGTAACGGGGTCCCTGGGTCTGGACTTTGCGTCTGGGGATGACAGCCCCCCCGGGGGGGATGTATCGGGGTCCCTGGGTCTGGACTCCACGTCTGGGGATGATAGCCCCCCCGGGGAGATGTGACGGGGTCCCTGGGTCTGGACTCCACGTCTGGGGATGATAGCCCCCCCCAGGGGGATGTATCGGGGTCCCTGGGTCTGGACTCCACATCTGGGGATGATAGCCCCCCCCAGGGGGACGTATCGGGGTCCCTGGGTCTGGACTCCACATCTGGGGATGATAGCCCCCCCGAGGGGACGTAATGGGGTCCCTGGGTCTGGACTCTGCATCTGGGGGTGATAGCCCCCCCCGGGGGGGACGTAACGGGGTCCCTGGGTCTGGACTCCACGTCTGGGGATGATAGCCCCCCCGGGGGGATGTGACGGGGTCCCTGGGTCTGGACTCCACGTCTGGGGATGATAGCCCCCCCCGGGGGGATGTGACGGGGTCCCTGGGTCTGGACTCCACGTCTGGGGATGATAGCCCCCCCCAGGGGGACGTAAAGGGGTCCTCGGGTCTGGACTCCACGTCTGGGGGTGATAGCCCCCCCCGGGGGATGTAACGGGTCCCTGGGTCTGGACTCCACGTCTGGGGATGATAGCCCCCCCCGGGGGGACGTAACGGGGTCCTCGGGTCTGGACTCCACGTCTGGGGGTGATAGCCCCCCCCGGGGGATGTAACGGGTCCCTGGGTCTGGACTCCACGTCTGGGGATGATAGCCCCCCCCGGGGGGACGTAACGGGGTCCTTGGGTCTGGACTCCACGTCTGGGGATGATAGCCCCCCCCGGGGGATGTAACGGGTCCCTGGGTCTGGACTCCACGTCTGGGGATGATAGCCCCCCCGGGGGGACGTATCGGGGTCCCTGGGTCTGGACTCTGCATCTGGGGGTGATAGCCCCCCCCGGGGGGGACGTAACGGGGTCCTCGGGTCTGGACTCCACGTCTGGGGATGATAGCCCCCCCAGGGGGACGTAACGGGGTCCTCGGGTCTGGACTCCACGTCTGGGGATGATAGCCTCCCCGGGGGGGATGTAATGGGGTCCCTGGGTCTGGACTCCACGTCTGGGGTTGATAGCCCCCCCAGGGGGACGTAACGGGGTCCTCGGGTCTGGACTCCACGTCTGGGGATGATAGCCTCCCCGGGGGGGATGTAATGGGGTCCCTGGGTCTGGACTCCACGTCTGGGGTTGATAGCCCCCCCCGGGGGACGTAACGGGGTCCTCGGGTCTGGACTCCACGTCTGGGGATGATAGCCCCCCCAGGGGGACGTAACGGGGTCCTCGGGTCTGGACTCCACGTCTGGGGATGATAGCCCCCGCCCCAGTGGAACGGGCGAAGCAGCAGCAGGGAATGGAGTCGGGCCAAGCTCCCCACACCCCACGCTGGAATTTCTGACCACCCCGCGGCCCTAACAAATACACTGCGATGACAGAAGTATTTGGGAGTCGACCAGGAGCTCCCAGCTGCCTCTCTTCTCCAACTTTTCCTCCTGACCCCAGATAATGACCGCATTGCAGACTCAGAAAGCTATGCAACCGGCTCCACACCAGCAGAGAGCCGCCCGGGGCTGTGAGAGACCCGGGCCAGGGTGGGTGGTGGGCAGAGCCTTCCGGGAGGAAGAGCCGCTCGCTGCCCTCAGACCTCTGCAGCCTGGACCCTCTCCCTCCTTCCTGCTCTGTGGTGGGGAAAATGCTCGTCTGCATAGACTGGGAGTTAACACCTCACCCTCCCAGGACCTGGGGCCGGTATTCCACAGACACTGCCAGTACTGGTGTCACTGGGCTGAGCTCCATTTCTGGGAGGTGAGCAGTCAGAGAAGAGAGAACTATATGTTCAAAAACAAGATCAGGGAATTAAAGGAAGTAAATCAGTAGGGGACTCCCGACAGACCACCGAGCTGCCGTTGGGCGTGGTGCGATGAGAAATGCCCGGCCTCGGGCCCGTGCCAGTTTCGGTGCCCGCTGTCACGTGTGTTCCTGAAACACCTGCTTTTCCGGTGAGCGTTCCAGTCCGTTCAGTGCGTAAAACTAAATCCCTCACCCGACAGAGACCGTAGCGCTCACCGAGAGGGTGGACGGCAGATGTCCACTTGCGTCTTGGCCTCTAATCCGTCACCCCCAGGGGCCACCCTGAGTCAGTCCCTGACGTGAGCCGCGGGCTCCCTGTGAAGGAGCCCACGCCCAGCTGACCGACCGGACAGCGTCAGCACACAGGGGACAGTCTGAGTCAACAGGCCGAACGCTGACTCGAAGGATCAAAGCTCGTGACCCCTTCAAAAAACCCTGGCGTCTCAACAAAGACCCAGAGCTCGCGGGCAGCGGGGAAGGTCCTTCTTTTGTCCGACTACCTCGGGCAACGCGGCCCGACCCCGGTCCCCGGACCCAGGAAAGAGGGCCACAGCCATGCGTCCCCGTCAGGACGGGTCCCTCCCGTCCTTCCGGGCGCATGAGCAGAGAAGCCCATGGAGCCCCCACTGTGGACACGGCGCACGCGCTCTGACCCTTAGCACCGAGGGCCCGACGGAGAGGCGTCAGAGGGAAGCTCGGTGTTGCTGACGGAGCGGCCGTTTCCCGCCTTCTCCGCGGAGCCTCCTGTCTGATGAGGATCAGGATTGGAGGCAGCGGGGGACGGGGTGAGGGTGACCCTAAGCTGTCTGCTGGGGAGCTGGAGCCTGCAGTGGGTGCACTTGAGACCAACCAGGAGGGTGGCTGGGGGTGCTTGACAGTCAGATGCATCGCAGGGAGTCTCTACCTGACTGTCGCGTCAACCTTTTTTTATGTGTGTGTCCTAATGTGAAATACATAAAGGTATTTTTCACATTGTTTAAAACTAAAAGTACTTATAAGTCCTTTTTTTTACAGAAAAACCCATCAAAGCACTCGTGTGCTGGAATTCAAACAACATGATTTAAAGCATGCCGGTGTTACTGGTTCCTAGAGGATATTACAGGAAATTCACTCAACGATCGTGCATACTTCTGCCATGACCCCGTGGCAGGAGGACTTAGGACGTACAAACAGGGGCGGACAGGCAGGAGAACCGGGGGAGCCCACCCGCGGCCTCGCCCCTGACCGCTGACCCACGCCGCGCTCCCCGAATCGCTGGCTGTCTCGACATCTCCAGTGCTGACACGTCCGTCTGCCACGTACAATCAGAGCGTTAGCATGTATTTTTCTCTATTAGTCATGGGGAAAGAATTACATTTCACTGAAATGTATAAAACTAAAAAAATAAAACGACTGAAGGCTAGACCACCCTTACCATTTCATGAGGATAACCCGGCGTGTTCTGTTTATTCAGAGGAGTCCCCGCGCTCTCCGACCTCCGAACAGACGCACATGCCCCGGCCGCACAATCATGGGACGTGATTAGCGAATTAGCACACTCTGATCATCACAGAAGGAACGGTGAGCTCGTATTCCAACACACGCCGGTCCCACACGCTGTCCTATCTCACTGTATGTAAAGACCACCTAGTAGGAGGCTGTTTAACCCCCCTGCACAATGTTCACCTTGGAAAAGCAAGTAGAATCGGAAGGCGGTGGATCACATGTTCATGTTTTATTCGTGGGATTAACGCAGGGGTCAGGAACCTTTTTGGCTGAGAGAGCCATGAACGCCACATATTTTAAAATGTAATTCCATGAGAGCCATACAACAACCCCTGTACTTTACACATTATCCAATAAAAATGTGGTGTTGTCCCGGAGGACAGCTGTGATTGGCTCCAGCCACCCGCAACCATGAACATGAGCGGTAGGAAATGAATGGATTGTAATACATGAGAATGTTTCATATTTTTAATGTTATCATTTTTTTTATTTAAGATTTGTCTGCGAGCCAGATGCAGCCATCAAAAGAGCCACATCTGGCTCGCGAGCCATAGGTTCCCGACCCCCGGATTAATGCCTTGTCCAGCTAATGGAAAAACTAAACGTGCTTTTGGGTAACGTGGGTGATGAAGGTCCATGAACTATACACTGGGGAACAACATTTTCGTTGCAAAAAACTACTTGTTCGTACCTAATTCAAGTGTGCTGATCTCAAACCTGACATTAGTTTTTCTCTGCAAGCTATAGTTTTTTTTGCAATTCAAGATTTTAGGTTTTCATCTTATTGTAAAATCTTCAACATTTAGTTTAACATAATGAAGTAGAATGTCTTCTTGGGCATCATCTTTGTGGAAATATAATAATTTATAATGCCGTAAATACACTAATACACTAAAAGATATGATTGCATCAGAATTTGTCTACAATTTCGAAACATATTAAAACACTTATTTTAATCATAAAATTTGCGCAAAACTTATTTAAATTCTATTCAGGCAAAATCTTGCGTTTGTAGCTCTTGCGTTTGTGTGCTTGTTAAGGACAATCTTGTTTGATGCTCCAGCAGTAGTCTGCTCAGCACTAACAGCTCCAAGGTTTTCGGGAAACTGATCAAGGTGACTGTTCAGGAAGTGAATCTTAATGCTCATGTTACATCCAATGTTGCAGAAAGCCAACAGCATCCTTTGAACCAGAAGTTCATAGTTTTCTGCTTTTTTGTTGCCAAGGAAGTTCTTTGTAACTGCCACAAAAGACTGCCATCCTGCTTTCTCCTTATTCATCTTCCTGGCAAATTCTTCGTCACGTATGAGGGTTTGAATTTGAGGTCATCGACTACACCTGCTTTTATCATCTCGAAAGACAAAGCAGGAAAAGCAGAAATAATATGTTGAAAATATTCACTTTCTCTATTCAAAGCCTGAACAAACTGCTTCATTAAGCCAAGTTTGATGTGAAGTGGGGGGAAATGATCCTGTTTTATTAACTACAGGTTCATTCACAATATTTTGCATCTCTACTTCCAGAGTTTCACATTTCAGCCACTCCTTCTGTGTCCAGTGTTTCTCCTGAGCTCTGCTGTCCCACAAACACAGAGAGCAAGGATACTTCGTGAAAACTCTCCGTTGTCCTAGCAGGAAATTTACCATTTTAAGATCCACACAAATGATCCAGTTATGCTCCTCATACTTCAGTAAGTCAAGGACAATTTTTATGTCATTATAATCTTCTCGCAGATGAGTTGAATAACCAATTGGAACCGCTGCATAAACATTACCGTTGTGTAGGAGAACACATTTCAGACTCCGTTTAGAGCTGTCAAGAAATAGCCGCCATTCTGTTGGACTGTAAGTGGTAACACCTAGCTGGCTGAGAAGACCACTGATACCATGACAGTAAAGTGTTTTGTCTTTGGGAAAAAAGTCCACAAAAATTTGTTCACACTTCCTGAAATGGGATACTTTAACTGACCAGTGAAGTATATTCTTTTCTTGAAGCCTGGAGGCTAATAACTCAGCTGCTTTCTTTGATAGGCCCAAATCTCTTACCAAGTCATTCAATTCGGGTTGGCTAAACTGCTGAGGGGTTAATGACTGCTTGGCATCAGAAGAAGACCCTTCAGATTCTACAACCATTTCCTCATGCATCTTATCAAAATACACTTGATCACCATGTTCACTTTCTTTGTCTTTAGAAGAAATAAAACCATTGAAAACTGGAACCGGGAGTGTCTCAGAGTGTGGGATAGGTCGTATTGCTGAAGGAATATTAGGATATGTGATCATATGCCGTTTTTTCTTGCTGATGCCCTTTGTATGGATCAGACAGAAATAACAGTCACTGCTGTGGTCCTTAGGTTCACGCCAAACCATGGGAATACCAAAAGGCATTCCTTTGTTTTTTCCTTTTGTCCAGTCACGAAACATGTCCTCACAATTATGACACACAATATGAGGAGCCCAATTCTTGTCTTGATCACCAAGGGAAACTTGAAAATAGGCAATATATGCACATGTCACAAATGATGAAATATTGCGCCTTTGATGTTGAAGTGTGTAACAGCCACATACATAAGAAAAGGTGTCAGGACTATTCTTACATTTATGCCTACTCAAAGAAGCCATGATTCCATCTTAATCCAATATACGAGGGCGTTTTTTATCAGATAATAATTTTTACACTTAAAAACAACTACAATTATGTAAAAGTGATGTTTGTAAAACATTAATTGCCTTGTGGTTATGTTCAATCCAAGAGTTGTTGCTCTTTAACTCCTTTTTAAAAACCAATGCATGCCATTAACTGTAACAAAAAGAAATTAAAATTGCATAAAAACTAGAGCATGCACCAAAAAGCAGATTTCAGATTTGGAATCAGCGATGCAGAAATATATAGAAACAGTTCTAAAACTTCATGCAACAGAAAATGAAAAAAAAATTGTTCCCCAGTGAGCTATTCATACACAGAAAAAAAATAATGTAAACGGTTTTTCTTGAAATACAAATTGTAAAATTGGATTAATGTTAGATAACCCATTCCTGTGTTAAAAATCCTGGCCAAGGCCCTGGCCGGTTGACTCAGTGGTAGAGCGTCGGCCTGGCGTGCAGAAGTCCCGGGTTCGATTCCCTGCCGGGGCACACAGGAGAAGCGCCCATCTGCTTCTCCACCCCTCCCCCTCTCCTTCCTCTCTGTCTCTCTCTTCCCCTCCCTCAGCCAAGGCTCCATTGGAGCAAAGATGGCCCAGGCGCTGGGGATGGCTCCTTGGCCTCTGCCCCAGGCACTAGAGTGGCTCTGGTCGTGACAGAGCGATGCCCTGGTTGGGCAGAGCATTGCCCCCTGGTGGGCATGCCGGGTGGATCCCGGTCGAGCGCATGCGGGAGTCTGTCTGACTGCCTCCCCGTTTCCAGCTTCAGAAAAATACAAAAAAAAAAAAAAAAAATCCTGGCCAAGCCGAAAACCAACCAATGAACAAATAAAACAGAAAAGACTACCACAGATGGCAGTGTGGGGGTGCCCACAGGGAGAAGGGTGGGGGATGGAGATGGGATCAATGGCGTTGGACGGAGACTCGACTTGGGACGAAGAACACACAATACAATGTACAGATGATGTGTTGTAGAATTGTGTGCATGAAAACAGTAAATTTTATTAACCAATATTACCCTAATAAATTCAATAAAAAAGTAAAAATGAGAAACACTGCGGTAAGATTTTCTTTTCCATCTCCCTCACGTTTGTCTGGGAGCCCAAAGGCAGAATGCAATTTTAAAATGCCTTTATTTGGCCCATTCTCTGCATGTATTCATCGAGTCCATTATTTCTTTGTTCTATAAACCAAAACAATTTTCATAAAGTGATTCGGGGCCTCTCTGGGACAACAATGAAAATGAGTCTCACTGGCCCAGACACCCCACGAGGCACTGACCACTCTGTCACCAGCAGGCCCGCTCTCCGGGTCCCTGGAGACCCCCCAGGCCGGTGTCCGAGTTCTTCCCCCTGATGGGTCGCTCCCCTGAAATCCTGCCAAGCACTGACGCAGGCTCTTGAATGCTCGTGTACACAAGCACCTCTGTCCCCTCAGCAAATGGAAGTGCCCTTATTACCCCACGAGCAACCAACTCATCCAGAAAGCTTGTTTAACAACGTACGGAACAGTCCTCACGATGGACACGTTTGGAAACAGCATCAGCGATTGCCGGCGAACTGTATCAACGCACTAACGCCCGGAATCCGTGAACCCTCCCCACCCCGGTTTCAGAAAGGGAGGTCTTGCTGTGTAACAAACAGCCCCCTCCCACCCCAGGGGTTCGGGCGCACGGAGCGCTCCTGTCCTGCTCTTTCTGTTCTCAGTCGGGTCCTGTTCATTTCCCGCAGGGCACAGGCCACAGGCAACAGGCCACAGGAGGTCTGCCTTCGGGTCAAGCCTGTTCTGTGCCTGAGGCTGCACCCAGAGGTCTCGCCCCTGGCTTCCTCCCGGTCCCCACTAGCCAGCGCTGGCGATGGCCTCACGCAAACAAGGGAGGTCAGTACCTGCGACCCCGCCGGAGCCAGGGGACATCTGAGCAATGCCTGTGAGGACTGGGGACGGAGATCCGGGGACATCTGAGCAATGCCTGCGAGGACTGGGGACGGAGACCTGGGGACATCTGAGCAATGCCTGTGAGGAGTGGGGACGGAGACCTGGGGACATCTGAGCAATGCCTGTGAGGAGTGGGGACGGAGACCTGGGGACATCTGAGCAATGCCTGTAAGGACTGGGGATGGAGACCAGGGGACATCTGAGCAATGCCCGTGAGGACTGGGGACGGAGACCTGGGGACATCTGAGCAATGCCTGTGAGGACTGGGGACGGAGACCTGGGGACATCTGAGCAATGCCTGTGAGGACTGGGGACGGAGACCTGGGGACAGCTGAGCAATGCCTGTGAGGCCTGGGGACGGAGACCTGGGGACAGCTGAGCAATGCCTGTGAGGACTGGGGACGGAGACCTGGGGACATCTGAGCAATGCCTGTGAGGACTGGGGACAGAGACCGGGGACAGCTGAGCAATGCCTGTGAGGACCCTGGAGACCAGGTCTTCATCCGGGTTGGTCTTGTTAGCTCTTGATTCTCAGAGACCTCTTGTTGGCTGTGCTTTGATCGCCGTTTTTGTCTTTTAACTTTTATAGTTTGAGCGTAAGAACTAGTTGACTCTTCCAACCCTGTGAGGCTCCCAGGGTCTGGGTTTTCTCTGTCCTTCTTATTCCTGTCTGCAAACTGGTCGCTTGTCCCCTTTCTCCCTCTTGTCTGGTTCTGCAGGACCCTGTCTAATGCAGCGAGTAGCAGCCAACCACCCTTTTTCCAACCTCCTCCTCTTTACGGGGTAATTGGTGTATCCCCTTCCTTGGCATTGACCAGCAATGAGTGCTACCAAATGCCTCACCTCCAAGGTGCCCCACGAGGTCACAGAATTTACTGCCTTTGAGAGGAACCCGGGCACCTCAGGCTGGGGGGGGGGGGCTCTGCTCTCAGAGACCCACCGATGCCGAGTCAACAGGACAGCATCGCTCTGAATGTTGCCACGTACCATGTGGAAGTAGAGAGAGCTTGGCCGGGGCCACGTCGACAGTCCCATTCTCAGACTAGAAGTGACAGGTCCCCTGGCCAGGCCCAGTCAGATGGCTCTCCACTCCCAGGCCACCAGCTCCCGCCCTGGCTCCGGAAGACGCTGGGTGTTTAGATATTTAACGAAAAGAGTCCTTGTCAACCATGCTGCGCCACCAAACACCTTCCACGCCCTGACTCTGAAATGACAGCTGTTCACGTTTCCCGTAACTTCTCCTCAGAAAGGGCAGGGCTGGACCAATGGTGACATATTTATACCCGAAAGAGCCAGTGAAGGGGAGAGAGGACTTGGGTGCCTCGCAGGGAAAGCCCGGAGCGTTCTCCACGTCACGATTCATGTATGGATCACTCTGTTCTTGGCTTGGGACGGGCGTCTGCCTTCTTTACTCGCTGTTCAGTTCAGGGCTCAACGCCACGCCCAACACCATTTCACAAAGCGTGACGAGACGTCGCCAGCACGGAACGGGCCCCACATTCTGGCTCCTCGGTTCCGTCCTCCCTCCGACAGCCCTGCCTGTCACCCACCCTCGGTCCTCCGGTTCAGAAGTCCACCCCGCGTTCCTCTGGTCTGGGAGCACTGTCCACTGTCCACAGTGCTGCGCAGGGGAACGCCCTCTGCTCTGGGCTCTGCACGGGCGAGTGGACGCCTCTTCTCAGAGCCCTCCCCAGGTGTCCAGGGCGCCCACAGGGACTCCCCACCCATCGCTCACAACCCATTTCCACCATTTTCAGAGCGCTCTCTGCCCATCTCCACTGGGCGGATGTCACTGCACATTTTTAAATGTCGTTGACATCTGGAGACCTACAGTATCTATGTAGCCCCTGGACTTTCCAATGCTGGTCGGTTCCGCCAGAGATGTCGAAAAAGTACATCGTTTGTGGCGTTAACCACCTCTAAGGACTTACTAACGGGCTAACGTTTGTACCCAACAGTTCAATCAAATACGAGACGGTGTACGTGACCGTGACTATTTTATTAGAAGGACCCGTCCGTGTAATTCCAGAGTGTTCCCGTTTTAGGAGCGCGCGAGAGAAAGCAGGCCGAGGCGACAATGACAGCTTTCGTTTAATTGGTCGAGGTGGTAAGTGCGTATTTGAAAACTTAAAGGAGGAGAAAGAGGAATTAGGGCTTGTCCGAGTCACTCAGGTGTGCTTCTGTGATAAAAAAAAAAAAAAAAAAAAAAAAAAAGGACAATGTGTATGTTGCTTTTAAACACATGGTGACGGAGTGTGTCGCGTCCCAGAACTCGCCCAGGGCGGAGTAGAGCTTCCACTCAGTGACCTCAGGGACTCAGGAGGCAGTCCGCACGTGAGCCTACGGACACCAGGAGTCAAAGCAAAAGCACTGGTCGGGAACCGAACCCTCGGGCGGACCCCGGGGCGGGGCCCCAGCCGTGTCCTGTTATTCCCGGAACAGGGGGACACCGTGCAACTGCAAAACCCATCTCTGTTCTCGGATTTCGGGTCCCTGCCGGGTCCTTTTCCAGCGGCTCTCTGCCCCCTCCTCCCCACTCCTGGGAAAAAGTAACATTCCATTAAGTATAAAAACAAAGGAAAGAAACACAAGGAGGAAGTGCTGCCTCGTGTGGGCCCAGTGAACGCGCAGCGAGAAGTTTCCCCCGACTGTGCCCGCTCCAGACCGGCGTTTTCGGCGGAACTGCAGTGTAAATGTACAGCACGGACGGACGGTGCTTTCTTTCTAAGCTCCCGTGACGGGGTCGGATTTCCACATAAAAGTTCTGACTACGGAGAGCAAGTCTGTTTAACCGACTACAAGTTCCAGGTCCCCAGAGAATGCGTTAACAATTCGTTCTCAGAGATAAAGCTTCCTTCGGGCTCCCGAGTGTCCTCACCAGGAGCAGATTTACTGTTTGTTGGTGGTGCATTGTCAGAAACAGAAAGAAAAACAGAAGTGAGTAGCTGTTTTTTGACATTTATTTAAATTTCCTAGCACCATCGTCTTCTGGGGGGAAAAAAATGGATTAGAGCCAATAAGGTAAGAAATACATGTGCTTTCAACATTAGAATGATTCCTTAGACTAAATTGAAGTTCTACAGCAAAAACAGACACTGGGCGTTGCTCGTGTAGGGAGAGGTGCTGTTAAGAGGCCTCACACTACCCAGCGATCTTTCTGTCACACACTTGATTGTACTATAAATAAGACAGTAAATTCTGGGGGCTAGTGACGTTTAGAGACTGTGCACATTGACCAGGGCACAAACGGACCCCTCTCCCCAGGTCCCGGGCGTGAGAGGTAGGCCGGGAGGTACCAGGCCCACACATAACAGAAGGGAAGGAGGAGGAAAAAATAATGAGAACTTGATAGGGTATTAGGCAAAAGTGTATATTTAAGAATAATTTACAGTTATGAGAATGGCATATAGCTCTTCCACTATATTGAAGAAAGATGTCTATTCAAGAATGTGCGCTAGAGAATTCAAGAATTTAGAAGAGTTTCCAGTGGCTTCAGACCGCCGTCCGCGGACTGGTGCCCACGTGCCAGAGGTTTCGTGCCCGCCCGCGGAGTGGCCGTTGAGAACCACTGGTTTAGACGACATTCCACCCGCACCCAGATCAATGGAAAATTCAGTTTCAAGTTGTGATTAAAATCAACTGCAGATATTTGAGAGGAGAGAGGGTCCTGTTTCTGAATGATTCTTAGAAAAGCGATCCTGTCCGACTATCAGCACACTTCCACCCTTCCGTGGACCTCACTCAGATCTCACCGGGACCATGGAGGGTAAGGACTTCATGACCTCACCTGTCACCTGTCAGGGTGACGTTCTCCTGAGCAAAACGAAAAGCTGTGTCTCTTAACGTCCGTGTGTCAGAACAGGATGCCCCCTCGGGAACAGCAGAGTGAAGGCGCCTGTCCCCCACACTCCCCACGCCCGGCATGTGGCGGTCTCTCTCACGGGGACCCCCTCGGTCACCCTCACCGAATCGAATCTTCATGTCCATGTTTCCAGTTCCTTCTTTTTTTTTTTTTCATTTTTCTGAAGCTGGAAACAGGGAGAGACAGTCAGACAGACTCCCGCATGCGCCCGACCGGGATCCACCCGGCACGCCCACCATGGGGCGACGCTCTGCCCACCAGGGGGGGATGCTCTGCCCACCAGGGGCGACGCTCTGCCCACCAGGGGGCGATGCTCTGCCCATCCTGGGCGTCGCCATGTTGCGACCAGAGCCACTCTAGCGCCTGAGGCAGAGGTCACAGAGCCATCCCCAGCGCCCGGGCCATTTTTGCTCCAATGGAGCCTTAGCTGCGGGAGGGGAAGAGAGAGACAGAGAGGAAAGCGCGGCGGAGGGATGGAGAGGCAAATGGGCGCTTCTCCTGTGTGCCCTGGCCGGGAATCGAACCCGGGTCCTCCGCACGCTAGGCCGACGCTCTACCGCTGAGCCAACCGGCCAGGGCCCCAGTTCCTTCTTGAAATACGCTTCAATTTGTTGATTTTTAAAAGTCATTGGATACTTGATTCAAATCTCCGGCTGGGCAGTGGTCGGGCAGTGGTCAGCGGGCCTCGTTAGCCCAGCACGTGGCTGGGCAGTGGTCAGCGGGCCTCGTTAGCCCGGCACATGGCCGGGCAGTGGTCAGCGGGCCTCATTAGTCCGGCACGTGACTGGGCAGTGGTCAGCAGGCCTCGTTAGTCTGGCACGTGACTGGGCAGTGGTCAGCAGGCCTCATTAGTCCGGCACGTGACTGGGCAGTGGTCAGCGGGCCTCATTAGCCCGGCACATGGCCGGGCAGTGGTCAGTGGGCCTCGTTAGCCCGGCACGTGGCCGGGCAGTGGTCAGCGGGCCTCGTTAGCCCGGCACGTGACTGGGCAGTGGTCAGCGGGCCTCGTTAGTCCGGCACGTGGCCGGGCAGTGGTCAGCGGGCCTCGTTAGTCCGGCACGTGGCCGGGCAGTGGTCAGCGGGCCTCGTTAGTCCGGCACGTGACCGGGCAGTGGTCAGCGGGCCTCGTTAGTCTGGCACGTGACCGGGCAGTGGTCAGCGGGCCTCGTTAGCCCGGCACGTGGCCGGGCAGTGGTCAGCGGGCCTCGTTAGTCTGGCACGTGGCCGGGCAGTGGTCAGCGGGCCTCGTTAGCCTGGCACGTGGCCGGGCAGTGGTCAGTGGGCCTCGTTAGCCCGGCCTGTGACTGGGCAGTGGTCACACAGCTTCCCTGAACTGCACTGAGCTTACAGAAGACTGGAATCCGTGGTCCCTGCCCACGTTGTTGGGGAAGCCTCTCCTTGGGCTCATATCCGTATTTCTTCATGACGAGTAGAAGCGTCACTATTTTTAGCTTAGTTGCTATACGTTTTCACATTTTTATTTTGTGATACGTATTGAAGATATTTACAATAAGATCGCAAGTGTGTACTAAACTGCGTATTCTAACGACCGTCGGTACAGAGGTGTGGCAGGTCCTCACTTCCTCTGTGCCCCTCCCAGCGCTCCTCACGATCTGTCCCCCCCGCCCCTCCCGGAGCTGCAGGAGCAGAGGCCCCATGCCATGACCTCACCTTAATGCAGTGAAATGGACATAAACACATTCATGGTTCAGGAAATCCGTGCCCTAAAATAGGAACAAACAAACCCACCAGGCTACAGTCGAGGAATCTGGGAGCCATATTTACAAGTCCAGAGCTGGAGACTTCAAAGACTCAGGGAGAATGGGACAGGGGCCGTGGCCGAGGTGAGGAGAGGGGACAGCAGCTGGTGAACTTGGGGGGTTCTGAGGCCATGGGGGGGCACAGGGAGCACCAGAGGCTCCCTCTGCGGGGTGAGCGTCTCACTGTGCTGGGGACACCGGCAAGGGGAGGGCTGATGGGTCTTTCACCCACTCTGGTGGGGACGGGAGCTGGTTTTAGTGGGAGCTCCTGGCTGAACCGTCACTGCAGACGCCTGATGGGCGTGTAGGACTCGGAAGTCCCCCCCGTGCGTGTTTCCTGGCCTCCTTCCCACTGACCACCCCCTTCTCACAGGCTTGGTCCCTCGCTCACTCTCTGGGAATCCGCTGCTTCCGGCTCAGATGGGGTCTTGTCCTCAGCCCACCCCACCCCTGCTCCACGGGGTGGGAAGCCCCAGGGCAGAGTTGGCACCAGGGCCTGGGGCACATAAGTCGCCCTCTTCCTGCAGTCAAGTTTATCGCGACACCCACGTGGCAGCTATGAGGGCTGCCTGTCGGTGGGTCCGAGCACAGTCCCTGCTGGGAAACTGACACGTCTCTGCTGTTCTCGCTCTGAAAGAACTCGAAGTCAAATAAATCTGCTCCCACGTTTCACGAGGACAGACGAGAACGCCCTGGTGCAGAGAAAAGCTGGCATGGACAATGATCAAGTGGAAGCCCCAGGATGAGGCGCCTGAACACGTTCCAAAGGGCTGAGCACTTGGGTACTTCTAACACACGCCAAGCTCAGAAACAGACAGACAGACAAACGGAGAACCCTGCCCCCTCTCAGAGCCTCCAAGCCCTTCCCATTTCCCCTTTCCCAGGACGCTAGCAGAAGGGCAAAAGAAAACAAGGAAAATGTGTTTCTGTTCAAGAAACGTTAAAATAAATATGTAATGATTTCTTGGTCAACGTTTTCCTTTCCCAAGATAAAAATAATCCGAAGGCGCACATATGATAACCATTAGCGTTGCCTTCCAGACGGCGAAGCCCGGTATTCTTACCACAGTCCACAAACCCACGAAGCAGGCAGGGCGCTGGGCTCAGGGCACGGAGGAGCCAGCCCAGGTCATCCCGGGGGTCTGCGTCCTGGTGGGAGCTGCACAGAGAAGCGTCTGTCCCTGTCTGTCCAGACACCCCGATGTGTGCCCATGGATTGCCCAGTGCAAAGTTTGCCTGCGTTTTCCTGTGGACTTCTTGCTCCAGCCCCTGTGGCCGTGCAGGCTGACCCCTGGGACCACAAACGTGGTGAGGAGCGTGGTTGCAATGTTCCAACGGACCTGCATCTGTTGGGCTGTGTGTGTCCAAGGCTCTCCCGAGTGACCTCCCAGCAGTCACTCTCTGCCCCTCCCTGTAAAATGTGGACTTCAGGTTTTGCCCCAGATGAACATCATGGCTGCTGACCATGCCTGGAACTGATCACGTGTGTTTGTTCATGGAACCAGTCATTGTCAGGGCCCAGCAGGGCCCAGTTAGTGACAGGCACTGTGGGTCTAACAGCGGCGGGTCTGATGAAGCGTGACGTACAACGAGCTTACGAGTTCAACAGAGGACAGCAGCAAACACACACGGAATATGACACATGTGATAGAAACGTACTGAGCACACCCCAGACACCCCGCCCAGTTCGGGAGTTTGGGGTCACCTCTGCGGGAGCCCTGCTGCCTGCAGAAGAAGGCTCGCTGTCCCGAGAGAGGGCAGGACAGACAGCCATGTGGGGTGGGGTGGGGTGGCTCAAACCACACCTCCCTTGACCTCTGCAAGGGGTGTCGTGAAAATACAAAACAAAGCAGCACACAAACTTCTCCTGTTCAATGGTTCTGGACACAGACGCCTTTTCATAATATCTCTGCAGAGGCAGCAGTGGGAATCCTCAGAAAACACACTTCCGAATGCACCGTAAGCTTGGGGTCCGGCAGCCGGTTGGGGTGGAAGGGAGGGCGTGGCACGTCGTCCTGCGAAGGTTCTGTTGTGTTCTGGGGAACGGTGTCCCCGCATCCACCCCCAGAAGCAGCTGGGGGTCGTGCTAAACTGCGGGGAAGATGCCACCTGGAAGAGAAGGCTCGCCGTCCGCGGGCCCAGCCGCCCGGAGCGGCCACACGCTCACACCGAGCTGAGCAAACACAGACAGAACCCAGCTCTCCCCGAAGGACGACCCTCCCCTCCCCCCCGCCCAGCCCGAGAGAACCCTCGGATCTTTAACATTCTCCTCGTTTGCCCGTCAGTTCTCACCCCCTGGAAACACCCTGTTACAGTTTCACCAGGTGTACTGAGGTGTCACGTACATAAAATAAACTTCCTGCATTTGAACTGTACAGTTGAACCTAGGTGTGCACCACGCATCACTCCCCTCGGTCAAAGCGGTGACCCCACCGGTGGCCTCCCTCCCACACGGACTCCCGTGGCCGCCTTCCCCTCCCCCAGGGCCCTGCGCCCCTCCCCGCCGGGTCCTCGGGGAACCACACGGAACAGTTTGCATTCTGTGTAAATGGAGCCACATGGTACGCACTCTTTGCAGTCTGGCTTTTTGCACTCCGCATAGTTATTATGTTAAGATTTCCCCTTGCGGTGGTGCACGTCGACTGTGCATTTCTTTTTCTTTCCAACGAGTTCTCCATGGTCCGGGCGGACAACCCTGACGCCCTCGGCCGTGGATGGGCGCGAAGGTCGCGTCCGGCACTTGACCATTACGAGAAGTCCCTGTGAAGAGTCGTGAGCGCGGCTTAGTGCGTGGGGACCCACGCCTTCCCTCCTCCCGGTGAAATGCTGAGTATGGAACGGACGGTGGGCTGTCTGTTTCCGTTCTCAAGGGACCCTCCGAAGTGGTTGAGCTACTTCACATTCTGTGAGAGCTCAGGCGCTCGTCAGCCCCCGGGAGGTCCGTCTGTTCCGTCTGTTCCGTGTGACAGGGACGTGGCGCTGTCTCCTCGGAGTTCTGACGCCTGCGGTCTTGACCACGAACGCCACGGAATGTCACTGCAGCACGCAGGGTCCCCGCTCAGGGACGGCTTGGTGAACGCCGTGCATTCCGACGGAGCTCTGACGGTTCCTGCCAGCGCGGACGTGACCACCGGACGCTGTGCACCAGGCGAGCCCGTCCCCAGCGTCGCCATCGACCCGGCACCGGCCGTCTCTGCGATCCTTCCCTCCCCTCTTTGAGCACTTGCGGTGGCAGGTGTGTGTCGCCCGGGAGGCACTGAGCCGACAGAAGAGAGGCCGTTTCTACGCGCACGAAGGAGAACACAGCCCTGGGACAAGGTCTCCGAGGGGGTCCCGCCCGGCGGGGGCCTGTGGTCAGGGAGCAGGCGGGGAGCTGCCCGGGGCTGGCGTGGGTCCCGCTCACACGCACAGGGACCTCCTCCTTCCTTAGACAGACTGTCACACGGGACATCCCTCCCTCGCCGACTCCGCCCAGTGACAAGTGGCCTGCAGCACCCACAGCTCCTGCACCGCCCCTGGTCCCACCTGCACCCCCATCTCACCAAAACACACCCGCTCCTGGGGCCCTCGGGGGGAATCCACCCCCGTGGACGAAAGGTCCAGCCCCTGCTGAGCGTAGGCCTCGGGGTGCGGCCCCAGCGGCAGGGCTGGGGGTTGACGGACTCAGGTGACCATGACTCTGCCCGAGTGTCAGTTCTCCATACTTCGCTTCGTGCGTCCCCTTCCGCCCCTTCCTGAGCTCCGCCCCTTCCTGAGCTCCGCCCCTTCCTGAGCTCCGCCCCTTCCTGAGCTCCGCCCCTTCCTGAGCTCCGCCCCTTCTGCCCCTTCCTGAGCTCCGCCCCTTCCTGAGCTCCGCCCCTTCCGCCCCTTCCTGAGCTCCGCCCCTTCCGCCCCTTCCTGAGCTCCGCCCCTTCCTGAGCTCTGCCCCTTCCGCCCCTTCCTGAGCTCCACCCTTCCGCCCCTTCCTGAGCTCCGCCCCTTCCGCCCCTTCCTGAGCTCCGCCCCTTCCGCCCCTTCCTGAGCTCCGTCCAGGTGCCTGCACTCGCGCATGCTGGGGGCCCAATGTCCCTCCAGGTGGCCGGGCCCACGTCCTCCCGCAGTCCAGCTCCTCGGGGACCTGTCATCTCTGCCCCACCCGCAGCTTCTCCGTGGTGGCCCCTCACGGCTTAGGTGGGGTTTTGTGTCTATTTCCCCACTAGAAAGTGATCTCCATGGTAACGGGATTCTGCCTGTTTCGTTCACGGCTACGCATCCCCCATTCCCAGAATAAGTCCACGCCCCGGTCAGAGCTGCAGCGCGGGGTGGTTGGCTGATGCTTCCACGTCGCAGGCAGCAGGGCCCGGCCCAGACGGCGTCGGGAGCCCGGGGCAGGCGTGCGGAGCCACACGCGCGGGGGATCAGCAGCCCAGAGCAGGGAGCGTGCTCATCCCGTTTCCCAATGGGACGCGAAACCGCAGAGCGCGAATGCGGACGTGACTCTGAAGCGACATCGGTAGCGGCGAGGCGCACTGGCTCATGTCTTAGGACGATTGCGGTCTCCAGAACACTTCAGCGTCACTGGAACAAAACAAACAAAGAGAAATGGTTTCCAAACATGAATCAGAATAAATTAGAGTAGCAGATTTCCCACAGCCACAGATGCTCTGTATTCTCTCTCTCTCTCTCTCTTTCTCTCTCTCTCTCTCTCTCACACACACACACACACACACACGCGCGCGCGCACACACGTCAGAGTAACGTCACACATGGTGTGGCCCTGTCTGCAGGGGACCACAAGCCCCCAGCCCCCCATTCCTGCAGAAGGAGAGCATGCTCTGCACGGGGCGACCCCGGCCCTCCAGGGCGGGCAAGATCAGACACAAGGAGGGGTGGACAGACAACCTGCACGAGCAGTCTGCCTTTGGCAGAGACGGGTGTGTGAACAGGAGGGGTGTGTGTGTGTGTGTGTGTGTGTGTGTGAGCCACTAGGCTCAGACTTGTTTATCTGAGTCTCATCGAAGTGGAGGGATCCTCAAAGCACAGCGGAATGATTTTCCGGCTTCAGAAGAGAAGTAACAAAGGCACATTCTCCACCGTGCCGGGAGTGAGCCGTCTCTGCTTGTTTCCTGTGCCAGCCGCCATCGGCGGGCACGCGGCCGCGGCGGAGCTCCGGGCCGGCTCCCTGGCGGGGCGTCCGACAGCACGGGGAGAGGCTCCCTGGAAGGGCCGCTCTGGGTGACACGGCGCGGAGGGAGACTTCAGACGCGGAGGAAAGCCGGGCAGGGACGCTCAGGTTGCGTCTGCAACGTGAGCCGCAGCCTCGCCGCCTTCACCAACGGAACCGGGAGAGTCACGGCACAAAATGTCCGCGCGTTCTGTTCCGCACCGAGACACGTGTCACTTGGCTCCACGCTGCGTCTGGGGCAGCTGCCAGGGTTCCTTCCGGGCGGCCGACAGCGCGTTCTCCTTCCTGCACAAACAGGCCCGCTTCCCGGCAGAGTGGGTGGGACGCACCCGCCCCCCGTGTCCTCCGTCTGAGGGTCTGTTACATCCCTCCGGTGTTTCTCTCTCCACAGCCAAGGACAATGTCCTCGACTGGCTGCCGTTTCTCCCAGAACCACGCCAATCTTCCCGGGATCACATCTGCCGTGCGGTTCGGGCCACAAGGCTCCAGAGAGCAGCGGGTGGAGCCCAGGACTGGCCCAGGGCAGGGCAGCCTCGCTGAGGCCCGGAGGGACCTCGAGCTCGGGCACCTGAACAAGTGGACGGAGAGGCAAGAATGTGGCTCGCGGCCGTGAAGCCAGCGTCTGGAGAGCTGAGACACAGACCCCCTCCTCCCCGGAGCTAACCTTCTGTGGGGCGTTTCTAGTTAAAAAACATGTTAATATTGGAGCGAGGCCTAATTGAAGGCCCTCAGGCCGTGAGACGGAGACAAATGAGTGTGGGACGTCACGGGACCTTTGGGTAGAACGTTTTCGCCTAATAGGAAACATCCTCTGTTGATTCATTTGACAAGTATTCACTGAGTGCGTCCTATAAGCCAAGTGCAAGGCTCCATCTGGAATCCATTTGTGAGGAGGCACATATATGGCTCCTGCCTTCACAGAGCATCCAGGAGAGGGTGGAGAGAGAGAGAGAGAGAGAGGGAGGGAGGGAGGGAGGGAGGGATGGAGGGAGGGAGAGGGAGAGGAGACAGGGCTGGAAGAGAGAGAGGTAAAGACATCAACCCCATAATGTCACCAGGGCTGGACGGACACAGAGTCCAGGAGGGGCTTGGTTTGGAGGTCAGAGAAAGAGCGTGTGGAGGAAGGATGTCTGGGCTCAGCTGGGAAGGACAGGAAGCAGTTTCCTGTGTGGAGAAGAGGAGGAAGAAGGTTGTAGGGAGAAGGGTCAGCTTGAGCCATGTCCCTGCTAGCTGGACGCTTTTAGGAACTGACTGCAAATCAGTGAGCTAAAATCTGCTGTTTTATAGTGGGTCTGCTCCCACAATTGCCGTAACATCAGATTCTATAACACAGATAAGTAATACAAATCTATATAAATAGACAGCTATAGATACAGAGAATGAGATACATACAATTGCTCAGGTTCTGTGTCTCTGATGGAACAGCTATCCACTTCCCATTAGCAAAGCGCTGATTAAGAATTGGATAAACCGGCCCTGGCCGGTTGGCTCAGTGGTAGAGCGTCAGCCTGGTGTGCAGAAGTCCCGGGTTCGATTCCCGGCCAGGGCACACAGGAGAAGCGCCCATCTGCTTCTCCACCCCTCCCCCTCTCCTTCCTCTCTGTCTCTCTCTTCCCCTCCCGCAGCCGAGGCTCCAGTGGAGCAAGGATGGCCCGGGCGCTGGGGATGGCTCCTTGGCCTCTGCCCCAGGCACTAGAGTGGCTCTGGTCGGGACAGAGCGGCTCCCCCGGAGGGGCAGAGCATCGCCCCCTGGTGGGCGTGCCGGCTGGATCCCGGTCGGGCGCATGCGGGAGTCTGTCTGACTGTCTCTCCCCGTTTCCAGCTTCAGAAAAATACAAAAAAAAAAAAAAGAATTGGATAAACCCATGGAGTTGAAAATTGATGAACTGATAGAAAACCCATCTTTCGGCTTTGACTCCCTGGCTCCTGGATGGGGGGCAGGTGCACCCCTGGACAGGCTGAGTATCCGAGGGTCGTGGTGCCGTGAGGGATGGACGGAGACTCGCCTGCCGCATTCTCCGTTTCCTACAGGACTCCCTCTGGCTGCCGGGTCCTGCGTCCACCTGGGTGATCATCCTAGAGCAGCACGGCCAACAGACGGCCCGCGTAATGAGTCTATGCGGCCTGCGATTAAATTTTTAATATTCTCCACTACTTTAAAATCTCAGCTACTCAGAAGCGGAAGTGTCTTTGATTATTGAAAATCAAGATATTTAAGAAGATAGTGATACATGGAAAAGAATTCCACGTGTGACTAATCCAGGGTAAACTTCCAATAATGGGTCGAATGGATTCGCGATACTTCTGTATTTTTTAAAAGAATTCCATTATAAAGATTTACAACTTTTGTACTCGTCTGTACTCAATATGAACTGTTTGACATTTAGCGACGATGTGAAACCCACATTCTTTTAGGTGGAGTTTGCCAGTGCGCACCCAAGGTCAAACAATTCGTTATTTTTGTGGTCAAGTGTGCTGAATCAAGTGGCATTGTAGCATAGACATGAGCTGCAGTTGATATTTTTTTTTGCAGTTTATAAAACAAAATAATTGTTTTATTGCGATATAACCCCTTCAAGCTCATTCTATTAATTAAATATCGTTTCGATTGCGATAGTTTGGACATTTATATGCTATGTAATTATATTTTTATTAAAATATATCTTTATTAAAATTATTGTATATTAAAATTTTTTAACTCACATTTATTCATAAACAAATTACATAATAAAATTTTGTTTACTTAAAAGAATCGTTTTTGTATTTAACATTTTTTAATTTTAATATTTCATCCAGCCCATGAAAAAAGTTTTCTTTCTAATCTGAACCGGGGGCAAAACTGTTGCCATGCCTGACCTAGAGCCTCAGGAAAATGGATTTCTTTTCCTCTTCTACACTTTTTCTCTGAAGATTGGAGGACACTGCCTTTTCTCACCTGTTCACCAGACTCCCTTCCCTTCTGAGGGTTTGCTGGAATTTTATAGAAATCCCCTTTCCTTCTCTCTCTCTCCCTCCCTCTCTTTCTCCCTCTCTCTCTGTCTCTCTCCCTCTCTGTCTCTCTCCTTCTCTCTCCCTCCCTCTCTCCCTCTCTCTCTCTCCCTCTCTCTCCCTCTCTCTCTTTCTCTCTCTCTCCCCCCTCTCTCCCTCTCTCCCTCCCTCTCTCTCTCTCTCCCTCTCTCTCCCTCTCTCTCCCTCTCTCCCTCTCTCCCTCTCTCTCTCTCCCTCTCTCCATCTCTCTCTCCCTCTCTCTCTCTCTCCCTCTCTCTCTCCCTCTCTCCCTCTCTTTCTCTCTCTCTCTTCCTCTCTCCCTCTCTCTCTCTCCCTCTCTCTCCCTGTCTCCCCCCCTCTCTCCCCCCCCCTCTCTCTCCCCCCTCTCCCTCTCTCCGCTCTCTCCCTCTCTCTCTCTCCCTCTCTCTCCCTCCCTCTCTCTCCCTCTCTCTCTCTCTCCCTCCCTCCCCCCCTCCCCGAAGGTTCCACAGGCACATGTTTCCTGAGCCCACGCAGCCCAGCTGGCTCACTCTTCCCCCTCGGTGACTTCCTAAACACACTTTCTCTCAGACTTGGAATCCCGGCTCCGAGTCCCTCTCTCAGCCAGAACTCGAGAGTTGAGGTCTGACACCTGGTGCTATTTTCCCGCCCACTAACACGAGAAGAACAGCACAGAATAAACTTTCAGTTGGTGCTAATTATTTTTTTTTTTCAAAGAGGAAACATTGGAAAGACAATGAGGAGAGTGCCCGTGTATCAGCAGGAAGCCCATTGGCTATTCGGTTTTTCTCCTTTTGTTCACTTATTTATTTTTGAGCAAAACACACACTTAGAATGTTTTCTGTTGAGACTTAGTGACGACCAAACAAAGAAAAGGGAGCGTCTAGAACACGGTCAGTTATTTGAAAAGTGTGTGGCATCCGCTGTGTCCCTGCTGCGAAGGCCCTCCACGCCCACGCTTCCCTCCCTGGGGTCGGTGGCCACAGAAAGGGCTGTGTGTGTCATGCGTTTTGTTCAGACTCCTGGACCTTCCCCTCCGGCGGTTACGACTCACTGGTCACGTTCCCTCCGTGCCAGGAAGGAGGCCGGAGATTTCTAGGGGTCACCCCGGGCCGCAGGCCGCTGGGTCACTGCCTCTCGGAGGCCGCGCAGACGTCCTATGGGGAAACGCTAACGACAGACGCCTGTGTCTGGGCCCTTGGCGTCCCCCTCCCAGTGGATCCCATCGTCTCTCAGGTCCGTGTCAGACCAGGGACACCGGTGCGTTCGCCCCAGGAGGCCGCAGGGCTTGTCCGGAGTCACCGTCACAGACCGGGTGATCACCGACGACCAAACTAAGAAAAGCTGTGGCCTCCCACCCACCGGCCGAGCCACGCAGGGTCCGTGGGAAACGGGAACACGAGAGGTGACGGTCGGGTCCCCTGGTGCTGGCTAAGGACCCGCCCCCTCTGAGCCTGGTGCCCCCCGGCTACGAGCACCCAGTACCATGGACTCTGGTGCCGTCATCACGGGCGGTTTGCCCACTGGGAGGGTGTCTGACCTTCCCCGATGTCGGGCGGGGCCTGGGAAGGAGGCGAGGAGAAGGGGGGGCTGACTCCCAGCTCGAGGCCCCCACCCAGCCACACCCTCTGCCCCTCAGTCTCTCCAGCAGAAAGTGTCACACTGACTGGTGGGAAGGGCACCTGTTTTGGCAGAAAGCTGACAGTTCCCGCCTGTGGAGGGCCCAGCCCGGCGGCTTCTGCTTTGATTTCATTTTTAATTTCAGAAGAAGAAAATAAAAATGTCTTATCCTCGGTTCTCATCCTGTAATTCCTGGAAATCACTCTGGACTCAAGACTCTTTTGTCTGCTTAAAAAAAAAGAGGAAAGAAAGAAAGAAAGAGAAAGAGCACGTAGAGACTTCCTGCCGTTCTGGGCGTTGCTCCAGGAGCCGGGGTTTCGACCTCCTCCTGCCAGAAGTTCCAGCAACGTGGCGGCCCCGGGGACCCGCGCCACGCCGCGCAGACAGCCCACTCCCAGCTGCTCCGGCCGCCCCAGGGGAGGGGAGCAGCCCCCGGCTTGAGCACGTGGGACTGCACCAGCTCAGACACCCACGATGGGCCATTAACAGCACGCGCTCAGAGAGGAAGCCTGTGGCCCCCCAACGCCAGGCTGACCCGGATGGTCCTCCTGGCTCCCCTTCTGAAGGCCGCTCAGCCGGGAAACTTGATCTGTGACAGCTTCCGAGGGGGACACGGATTGTTCAGTAATGTCACGATTTACGGGAAGGGTGTAGGGTGTTTATTCAGAACCCAGGGACGAGATGGGGGATCTTTTATCCCGGTGGGCTTGGAAGAGTGTGCAGACCAGGCCCAACGGGGCACAGGTCAGCGAACGTGGCGCTTTCAGAGGTCACCTCACGAGGGGCTCGTTAAGGACAGTTCAAGCCCTCGGTGAGGGTCGACGTCCAGCAGACTTCGGCCTCTCTGCTGGAGGGGACGCATGGCTGACTTCGGCCTCTCTGCTGGAGGGGACGCATGGCTGACCCAGGTCTCCAGACTCAAGTCTACCGAGTTCTAATACTGGGCCCCGAACTCCGGAGCTGACTCGTGGCACCGGAGCTCGGAGGTGGATCAGCTGGTAACATTATTTTTCTTTCGTTAAAAAAGGAATCCCAGGGATACTGGCTACTGTCCGGGTATGTCACATCCCTGCAAGGTGACTCCTGGGCCCTGATCCTGGCCTTTCCACATTTTTCTGCCGCAGCTCACAGACCACTGATTGATTTTTTCCCCCTCCAATGAGATTTGAGCAGAAAAGCGAGTGTCCCGTCGCCATGGCTACCAGCAGGCACCGTCCTCCGGGTCTCGCTGTCCGCATCATTGCACTTGCTGACCAGCTTCTCCTGCCGGCCAGCACCTCCCTCTTGGAAGGACGCCCACAGCCCCTCGGCTTATCGAGAGCTCCAGTCCTCTGACCCTCATCAGCTTCGCAGGGTCCGTCTCTCATCCCCTGGACGTCCCTCTGGTCCCCCTACCTCACCCATTTAACGTCCATGGACACCTCCTTTCCGGCCATCACGACATTTCAGACCTTTCTTGCTTTGTTGACTCGCTTGGTTGAATCACAGCTCTAATTAAGCCACATTCTCTGCCAAGGACACGTCCTCTGGGACCGTAGCTGGTGACACCAGGTGGCGTAGACACGAACCCCGGGAGGATGGTCAGGGCCACCTGTCAGCCGTCCTCTCACCCTCGTCCACTCACCCTCCTGTTGCCGAGACGACTGTTGACCTCTTCTCCTCTCTCCGCGGCCACCCCTGTCCTGACTCATCCTGTCCCTCAGCTGCTGTTCACACTGTCCTGCCCCTGGGACAGCTGAAGCAAGCTGCAGAACGTGCCTCGTGCCCCCCTGGTCACCCTCACGTCTCCGGCGTCGGTGCCATGAACCCTGGTCTCCATCCTGGGGGCCGTGAACAGCTTCCTAGCCCCCACCCACAGCAAATTCCTCCCCCTGTGCCCCGGACGCCCCTCCGTCTGCCTGCTCGACAGGGTCCCTCCAACAACCCTACGTCTTTCTCCTGCACCGGTTCCCCTCCTGGGTGTTCCCGTCAGCAAACACACACGCTGGTCTCTGTCCCATTTTAACACACAATCAAGACAGAACCAGCCGCTCCCTGGGGCCACCGTGTGCGGCCAGCCGCCCTCCGCTCCTCGCCCGCCCCCTGAGCCAGGCGTGAGCTGCTCCGCTCGCCCCGGCCATGGACCCCTCTCCTCACGCCCCCTCCCTCGCGCCCCGTCGCAGGCTGCCAGCCCCACTGCCCACTGAGCCGCCCTTCTCGTGGGGACAACGCTGGCCTCGCCAAGACCAGTGGTTGGTTCCAGGCTTGCTCTTCCTTGACCTCCGGGCAGCCTCTACTCTACCTGGTCACTTCCTTCTCCTCGGCCGGAGAGCCCCCGCCTCCGGACACACACGGGGCCCCCCTCGTGCCCCCACCTCACGCCGCAATGAGACGTCTCCCTAACATGCCTCTGATGTCGTCGGCACCCCTCCCCGGCGCCCTGGGGACCCCAATGAGGCGTCTCCCTAACATGCCTCTGATGTCGTCGACACCCCCTCCGGCGCCCTGGGGACCCCAATGAGGCGTCTCCCTAACATGCCTCTGATGTCGTCGGCACCCCCCCCCCCCGGCGCCCTGGGGACCCCGCCGGGCCCGGCGCCCCCACACGCGGTGCGGTCTGCTCACCGGGGCTCATTCTCCGTCGGCCGTTTCCCCGCAGGACGGAGGCTGCACGGAGAACCCCACCAGCGAGCTGTGCTGATAACGCGTCAGCACCCAGGAGGAGGCGTGCCCACGCAGGAGCGGGCACACACAGGTCTGCTGTGAGGAAGGGAGGGCAGACCTCTCGCCTCCCGGTCGCCGGGCACAGGGCCGGGGGCGGGGCCGCTCCCGGCCCAGTGAGACCCTCACGCGGGGGGGGGGGGGGGGGAGCGGGGGGGGGACCTCGAGGTCACGCGGCCACAGACCCCCACCAAGGCCAACCCCAGCTGCGTCTGCGACTGGGGTCCACATGCGTTCGTGCTGTTTACGCTGCACGACTCCGGTTTACACCGTGGCCATTCGGAGCCCGAGGGAAACGCCTTGTATGTAGATGCTGGTGTCTGCCTCTCGCTGTGGAGGCTGAGCTCAGGAACACGGCTCAGAGACCGTCCTGACTGGGGTCCTTCCCACCACTTCCACAGCCTTGTCTCCAACCGATCGTTTCGCCATTAAACCCTGACAGGAAGTTCTCTCAGTGGTCCACGTTAGGTTCAAGGAAGTGTGCCGTGGCTGCCAGAGTCTAATTCTTAGAAAAACAGGAGCAGGGAAGGGCTGACAAGGTCCCTGTGAGGCCGAGAACAAAGAGTTCAGCACAAAGTTGGGCGAACATCCTGCATTCTATGAGTCAGAGACCCTGATCAGAAGTTTATGTTCTCCACTGAGCTATGCTGCGCGCGACCTCCCTAGCGAATAGCTAACTGCCACATCTGCTTCTGTAAATGCTTGCTCAACCTAGACAGCCATCCTATAAAAAGGAGCCATTTTAGAAGCTCGGGGCTGCAGTGCTCCCTTGCGTGGGTTGCCTGCAGCCCCTGCGCAGGTTTGCAATAAAACTGATAAAATTCACTTTGGGTTTGCTGTGGTCTGTCTCCTGGGATGTAACAGTTCACATGCTTACAGTTCACTTAGAACTCTCAACAGGATATACCGTGAGCGTCCAGCCAGGGAACCGGAGAGCCCTTGAGACATCTGAGGCAGAGGGAGTGTCTACGGACAGTGGTCACCCCAGGAAGGAAAGAAGTGTGAGCCGACCAGGAACAAGCAGGCCACCGAGATGGCCACCGTGTGGGGGACACCGGGGAGGGGCAGTGCTGCATGGCTCAGAGTCAGCGAGGCCTCGACAGGTGGCCCCATTCCAGGGTCCAGCAGGGGGGACCTGGGCCGTGGCTGGTGCAGCAGGGTCACTGAGCAGGTGATGCAGCTACAGGAAAGACAGGTGACAGGCCCCCCACCCCACACCCAGGGAAAGGCAGGAGAAAGGGGCTGGCCTCTGCCTTCCTGCCGAGGGCAGGCCTCTGCCGTGCCACCCGGGAGAGAGCCCGTGCCGGTCAGGGGGGAGTCTGCAGGGCGGTTCTGACCCGTATGGGGCACAGCGGGCAGCAGAGCCGTGCCACCCGGGGGAGAGCCCGTGCGGGTCAGGGAGGAGTCTGCAGGGCGGTTCTGACCCACACGGGGCACTGCGGGCAGCAGGGCCGTGCCACCCGGGGGAGAGCCCGTGCGGGTCAGGGAGGAGACTGCAGGGCGGTTCTGACCCACACGGGGCACAGTGGGCAGCAGGGCCATGCCACCCGGGGGAGAGCCCGTGCAGGTCAGGGGGGAGTCTGCAGGGCGGTTCTGACCCACACGGGGCACAGCGGGCAGCAGGGCCGTGCCACCCGGGGGAGAGCCCGTGCGGGTCAGGGAGGAGACTGCAGGGCGGTTCTGACCCACACGGGGCACAGCGGGCAGCACCATACAGGACACAGCGGGCAGCAGAGCCGTGCCACCCGGGGGAGAGCCCGTGAGGGTCAGGGGGGAGTCTGCAGGGCGGTTCTGACCCACACGGGGCACAGCGGGCAGCAGGGCCGTGCCACCCGGGGGAGAGCCCATGCGGGTCAGGGGGGAGTCTGCAGGGCGGTTCTGACCCACACGGGGCACAGCGGGCAGCAGGGCCGTGCCGCCCAGGGGAGAGCCCGTGCGGGTCAGGGAGGAGACTGCAGGGCGGTTCTGACCCGTACGGGGCACAGCGGGCAGCAGGGCCGTGCCGCCCGGGGGAGAGCCCGTGCGGGTCAGGGAGGAGACTGCAGGGCGGTTCTGACCCACACAGGGCACAGCGGGCAGCAGGGCCGTGCCGCCCGGGGGAGAGCCCGTGCGGGTCAGGGAGGAGACTGCAGGGTGGTTCTGTCCCACACAGGGCACAGCGGGCAGCAGGGCCGTGCCAGCACCAGCGGGCAGGCTCCAGAGCCGGCAGCCGACCGGGGCAGCTGACCGGGCTGCAAGGCGGTCTCCGTGGGGATTGTTTCTGCAGCAGCAATGATGTGCGGACTTCGTGTTTCCCACACTCACGCCCGGGGCAGCCAGGTCTCCCCCGGGAGCCGTGGCTCGAGCCCCAAGCCGGCACGCCCAGGGCGGTCTCCTGTTGGCAGGGGACCTGCAGGACTCTGATGGGCATGTCTTCCTGTCTGTCCGTCTCCACCGTCTCTCCGTCAGGAACGGCTGCCGTGGGAATGCGGAGGGTCTAACAGGCAGGGCCGTGAGCAGAGGTTTCGGGAGACGGTGGGACCGACCAGCTCCTGACGCCTTGCACTCATGTGCTCGGCCCCGCGGGCTGTGCTCCTGAGCCGGGGCGGTGCCGTCCCCTGGGCCATCGCTAGGCTGACGGGCTGGTCGAAGACTGCACAGCCTCGCTCTCTCGCCGTGGTCCGACCTCTCCACCGAGGAAGAGGATCTAGCCACTAACACGGGCTGGGGAAGGGGGCGTGGCTTTGCTAGGGTCCCTTCAGTGCCGCAGCTGTGACTTTGGGGGCCACCGGGTCATCCTGGACCTGCACAAGGCCCAGGAAACAGCTGCAGACTCCAGCTAGGTTTTTGTTTGTTTGTTTGTTTACAGGGACAGAGAGAGGGTCAGAGAGAGGGATAGACAGGGACAGACAGACAGGAACAGAGAGAGTTGAGAAGCATTAATCATCAGTTTTTCGTTGCGACACCTTAGTTGTTCACTGATTGCTTTCTCATATGTCCCTTGACCGTGGGCCTTCAGCAGACCGAGTGACCCCTTGCTCGAGCCAGTGACCTTGGGTCCAAGCTGGTGAACTTTTTGCTCAAGCCATATGAGCCTGCGCTCAAGCTGGCGACCTCAGGGTCTCGAACCTGGGTCCTCCGCATCCCAGTCCGACGCTCTATCCGCTGCACCACCGCCTGGTCAGACTCGAGCTAGGTTTCCATGGGTCCCCACACCAGGCACTCGCCGCGGACCTAACTGAAGGTCCCTGCATTTCCACCAGGCCTGCAGAGGAGCGTGGGAGTCACGCCCTCCCTGTCCACTCCCTTCCGGAAACATGGCCTCCCCGCTTCTGACTGCTCTAGACACCAGACGCTGAGACTGCATGGGAGGGGACGGGGGCAGCGACGGGATTGCTCTCACGTCCGGGGGCTCGAAGCCCCTGCAGCTCAGAGCACGATGCCCGTCAGTGGCCGGCAGACGGAGCTGACTTCCGCACCCACGGGCGCGCGGTGGAGACACACCGTCAGCCTCAGGTGCCCTCGGGGGTCTGTCTGTGTGGCGGGAAGAGGCCTCCGCTGGCTCCCCAACACCCGTGACCACGCCGTCTCAGCGGGTCCCCACTGCTGTGCTCCTCGATCACCATCGCCCACTGTCCCCGCAGCTCTGGGCACCCTGCGTGCATCCAGCATGGTGGCAGTTGGGAAGGGTCAGGTCTCACCGGACAGGCTCATAAAAACAAAGCTGCCGGAGGGTGGCTCTCCCAGAGGGACACCCAAGAACCCCGCTGCTCCCAGGCCCGCAGGACCGGACGGAGGGGCCACTCGCTGCACGGACAGAAGTGAGGACGGAACACAGACAACGGTCGGCGGCCGTATGTATGTGTGTTTGCGGATGTGGCCCCAGGGAGCGTCCCAGAGCGCCCCAAGCAGGGGCTGTGGTGGGGGGCTGGGGGGACGGAGGTCACCACGTGAGCAAGACCCCGGGTGAACGTGATGAGAGAGACAGCCGGCCAGCACTTCCGCAGCGGGACCCTCTCTGAGGTGAGCGCACCCATGAGCCACAGGCGACGCGAGCTGGTTCCCACAGACCCGCCGACCCGGGGGACGCGTCTCCCTGGCTCACGCTGAGCAGGAGACACTGTCCACGGCCGCCCTCGGGGTAGCTGAGCGGAAGTGCCACCGTGAGACCAGGCCCAGCACAGAGCTCCGGCCTCCCGCTCTGGACGCCGGCCGACTCTGCGGGGAACCCGGGCACTCAGGCTGCGGTCTGCCTTCGGCGTGAGACCGTGCCGCCCGCGTGGGCAGCGCGGGTCACTCTCCGCTGTCGTGGGGCCTCCGTGGGCAGCGCGGGTCACTCTCCGCTGTCGCGGGGCCTCCGTGGGCAGCGCGGGTCACTCTCCGCTGTCGCGGGGCCTCCGTGGGCAGCGCGGGTCACTCCCCGCTGTCGCGGGGCCTCCGTGGGCAGCGCGGGTCACTCCCCGCTGTCGCGGGGCCTCCGTGGGCAGCGCGGGTCACTCCCCGCTGTCGCGGGGCCTCCGTGGGCAGCGCGGGTCACTCCCCGCTGTCGCGGGGCCTCCGTGGGCAGCGCGGGTCACTCCCCGCTGTCGCGGGGCCTCCGTGGGCAGCGCGGGTCACTCTCCGCTGTCGCGGGGCCTCCGTGGGCAGCGCGGGTCACTCCCCGCTGTCGCGGGGCCTCCGTGGGCAGCGCGGGTCACTCTCCGCTGTCGCGGGGCCTCTGTGGGTGCTTCTGAGGGGGAGCTGCGCTTGCTCAAGCCGCCCTGGAGGACGGGGCACAGGGGGCCTGCTGCTCCCTGGGTCCGTGTGGCAAACCTGGTGGCCTTTCCTGACCGGTCCCGGCTCGCTCTTCATTTCCAAGCTCGGGGATGCGAGTTCGTGTTGAGTCCTGCCCACCCACAGCACAAGCGGGTCCACACTGGGCTCCTAACAAAAACACGGTCCCGGTATTCTTTGCTCTTGTGAAGGCCGTGCCCAGGAACTGTCTGTCCGGTACACTCCTGACTAAAATATGCAAAATAATTCGAAGCAGAAAAGACAAAATTAAAAAATCACGTATTGTGGAACCCACTCTTGAGGAACCTACCTATGTTTATTCTGTATCTCTTCACCCATTTGCCCACGGCTCCATTCATTCTTTCATCCCTTCATCCCCCTGTTCATCCGTCCACGTGTGTCACAGCCGTTGCACACGCACCTGTGCTTCTGGTGTTGTCTAACGTGTGATTTACGAGACTGGGCTCCTGATACTAAGCTCTCAGAAAGCAGCCGGGCGGCCCGTGAACAGCTCCCCCTGCCCCCCTTCCCCCCACCCCCACCCCCACCCAGTTGGGCCCCTCAGACCACGCTCACTGCCCACAAGAATTCTGAACAAACTAGAAATCAGGAGGCGTAAATAATACGTTATCACAGGCAAATAAAAAAAATTGAAAGTCTAAGCAAAAAAAAAAAAAAGCAGTCCGATGTCGCAGCCCCAACCGGGCGGAAAGGCCACAGGGAAGCTGCTGACCCCGCCTTCTGCCGGTGCCAGGCCGCGGTGACGCGCTTGTGACACTCGGTGGGAGGCCTCTGGTGCTTATCAGAAGAATGTTTTAAGGCAGACTAGTTGAAGGGATATTTTTTTTTTTCTTTTCTTTCATTTTTCCGAAGCTGGAGACAGGGAGAGACAGTCAGACAGACTCCCGCATGCGCCCGACCGGGATCCACCCGGCACACCCACCAGGGGGCGACGCTCTGCCCACCAGGGGGCGATGCTCTGCCCATCCTGGGCGTCGCCATGTTGCAACCAGAGCCACTCTAGCGCCTGAGGCAGAGGCCAAGGAGCCATCCCCAGCACCCGGGCCATCTTTGCTCCAATGGAGCCTCGGCTGCGGGAGGGGAAGAGAGAGACAGAGAGGAAAGCACGGCGGAGGGGTGGAGAAGCAAATGGGCGCTTCTCCTGTGTGCCCTGGCCAGGAATCGAACCCGGGTCCTCCGCACGCTAGGCCGACGCTCTACCGCTGAGCCAACTGGCCAGGGCCTAGGAGAAGGGATATTTTTTAAAATAATCTTTCAAAGTCCAAGAAAGGAAACGGGGCACCCAAGATGTTTAACTTGTGACACAAAGATGTTTAACTTGTGACACCAAGATGTTTAACTTGTTACACAGAGATGGTTAACTTGTTACACCAAGATGTTTAACTTGTTACACCAAGATGTTTAACTTGTTACACAGAGATGGTTAACTTGTTACACAGAGATGGTTAACTTGTGACACAAAGATGTTTAACTTGTTACACCAAGATGTTTAACTTGTTACACAGCTGCGATGAGGACGGCCAGGCGGAACTCTGACCCGCTGACCACTAAGATGCCCTGGCGTGGTTTGGTTGAACTATCTGCAAAGCATGTCTCGAGTTGACCAGAACTTTGTCATAATCTGGTCTTAAATAGTTGAAAGCTGAGCAAAGAATTTAAAACAAAAGGGGGGGGGGGAGAAGAGAGTGGGCATGTCTTCTAGGAGAGCCTTCCTGTGCCCGGCCGCCCCTCACCCTCGCCCTAGGCTGGACGACGCCTGCTCACTTAGAATCTCAGTAGAAGGTCCACACATTCACCCCTTCTCCTCTCTCCCAGCCTCCCTCTCGGGAACCATCAGACAAAACTCCAGCTTTATGTAAACACCCTGCCCTCCCAGTGGCACACGCCACCGGCTGCCTGTCTCGGCCACCGCAGGCTCTTGAAGGTCCCTGTGAGGTTGTCTGCAAGCTCTCCGGAGGCCTTTGCTCCTCACTCACTGAGTGGCGGCTGGTAACCCCGGGGTGACAGCCAGGCCCAGTGGCTCACTCACAGGTGTGACTGTGAGCTGTTACTGGTGGGGGGCCGGGGGGTGCGCTGAGACCGGGGCGCCCTTCACTCTACCCTCATCGCTTACTTCTGTCTAAGGGTCCCCTGGGCACTCACAGTCCGTTGATGAGCCACCAATGAGAACCCCTGGTCTGACAATTAACTGCCGGGGTTATTATGTGTTGTTTAAGCAGCAATTCCCTGAGAAGCGGTCACTCTCACCCAGCTTCCCCGGGATTGAAGGGAGTGGTGAGTGGAGGAGATGTGGGTTCCCCTAGTTCTCTCATGAGTTGCATGCTGAGCACCTACTGCGCGCCAGGAGTCGCCCGTGGGAGCTGCGTGGCTGGGGAGACAGCGGCTCTCTGCCCGACGCCCCCACGGCGTTCCGGACGCTCTCTGATGAAGGTGTGTTTCCCAGGCTCAGTAACAACGTGCAGATGTATTTGAGACCCAGGCCGGTGGTCCTGGTCCCCAGGCAGGAATCATCCAAGGAATGTCCCCCAACGCCCTATGTAGCTGCCTCTTCTCCTTGAGGAAAACAAAATGTTGAACAATTTTTTCTTGACATCCCAAAGCTGCCTCTCTCTGTCCCAGCTTTGCCGGGACACCCGGCACCCTCGGACACTCCTGGGTCCCCACAGGGACGGACACGTCTGACCGCCTCTCGGCCATCCACTCCATGGCTCGCACACCAGCCCCTGAAGACCAGCGTGGACCCTGCTCACAAGCATCTGCTGGACATCCTCTGGGAAGTGGGCTCTTGGGGGGTTCAGAGAACAGGGGCGGTAGGGCGAGGGTGGGGGGGATCCAGACCTGAGGGCTCCCATCACGCTTCCCCGTTAGTTCCTGAAACATGCCACACGCTCTGCCACCACGGGGCCCCTGTCCATGCTCTTCCTGGCCCCACATTCTGCCTTCCAGCTCATAGGGGGGCCCTTCCCCAGCTCTGTGGTCATGTCCAAAGACAGCCACCTCCTGGCAGGGGCCCTCATTGTCCCCTCCCCCTCTCCATCGCCCTCAGCTGTGGCCGCCATCTCCTCACCGCAGCCGCCTCCTGGCAGTGGCCCTCACTGTCCCCTCCCCCCTCTCCATCGCCCTCAGCTGTGGCCGCCGCCTGGTCACCGGGCTTTATTTCCCTCCTAGACACGACCACCCTGAACCTCCCTGCTGCGTGCATGGCTCAGTCGCTGCAACTTACCCCCCTGACTCTGATTGGTTGGAGCTGCACAGCTCTGATTGGTTGAGGAAAGCCTCGGTCCTATTGGCTGAAACAGAATCCCAGGAGCTCCTATATAAGGGCTGCTCAGCTGGCAGGGACACAGTGCCATTTGTGAGAGGCCTCTGGGCAGAAATGGCTGCTGGGCTCTGATCCTAAACGTGGGCCCAGTTAGCCACCAGGAGCCCCTCCGAGCAGGTATCTTTTTTCTCGGGGTGACATGAACACCCCAGTTCTCTGAGGGGCTTGCCGAAGGCTGTGCTCTGAGGCCCGTCTCCCGCACGCGGAAGGCACATTCCTCCGTCCTGAAGTCAGCGCAGGGCGGGGAGGACACCAGCCCGCCATGCCAGAGTGGAAAGAGAAGTCGGTTTTAGGGCAGAATGAGTTAAGAATAGGCATATGCCCAGCAATTCTGTCTGGCCAAGGGATACTTTTAGACCCATGCCTATACTTTAGATTTTAAAAGCTCAAATTATTTTATAATTTCCTGAAAATGCACCCTGTTGCCATCTGTTTTCAATCTTCTCTCTGTAACCTTTCATCATATTTAAAAAACCATGTTTTCCCTTTGGATAAAAAAATAAAAATAAAGAAAGAAAGAAATATAATTCCATTAAGACCAAGGACTGAGTTACTTTTATGCACCTCCTTGGAAAGCTGCTTGCAATGGGATGAGGCTGTATGTCATGGTGGGGTGGCCGTCCCAAGCGGGTGGTGGTGGCCATGAGTGTCGTGTGGTCCATGCAGGGGCCTCTGAGGCGGGTGTGGGGACTGGGCTGTGAGGACTGGACCCCAGGATTGTGTGAGCAGCGGAGGATGGAGCCACCCTCCACACTCAAGTCTCCAACTCATCACAGCTCCTCCCCAAAAGACAGACCCTGTCTCAAGAGTTCCTGACCACAGCTGGGGTGTCACCACGGGCTGTGAGAGGTGCCACAGGTCAAGCCCACAGCCAGGCGGGTGGAAATGTGTCCTTCTTTGCTGGAACGAGAGACCGCGTGGAAGCAAACGGCCGCTCAGAACCGCGTGTCCTGTCTTGGCCTGTGTCAGGGTGGCTCGGTGCAGAGACCAGGACGTGGTCCTCAGCACTCACGTCTCCGGGCGAGCCCGGGGAGGCCCGAGGCACCAGCCAGCAGCCCACCTGCCCGGTCGTGGGGGATCTGGGTTCACGGTCGTGATTCTCCTTTATTCACGGACACGGGCCGTGGGCTTTGACAGAGGACAATGCTCCCACGCCTCCTTCGCAAAAGTCCTACCGGACACTGTGTGGAATAGTATCTCGTGACGTTCACCTAACAAATCTCTTTCTTTCTCCATCACTTAAAAAACTGTATAGCCCGACCTGTGGTGGCGCAGTGGATAAAGCGTCGACCTGGAACGCTGAGGTCGCCGGTTCGAAACCCTGCACTTCTCTGGTCAAGGCACCTATGGGAGTTGATGCTTCCTGCTCCTCCTCCCTTCTCTCCTCTCTCTCTCTCTCTCTCCCCTCTCTAAAACGAATAAATAAATAAAGTTTAAAAAAGAACTGTATAAGAATCAATGGGGGTGTTCCCTCCCACTCTGCCCAATGACAGACACCCCCCCCCCAGCAATTTCCTCACCTGCCGCCGCACCCTGCACCCTCCCCGCCCACTCTGTCCCCAGTGCCCACAGTTCTGGCCCCGCTGCACTGGGGTCCCCGGGGTCTCTCCCTGCACGTCGTCCCACCTGAGGTCCCGGAGGAGAGGAGACAGCAGCAATGATAGAAAGAGAACAAGTATTCTGTGATAGAAGATTTTATTCCAAAATAAAGAATTAGCCTACGGAGAGAAAGATCCCTCTTTCCCAGAGAACAACATGATATCATGCGATCCATATCACGTAGTCTGACGAGGTTACCGAGTTTCCAGGGGGAGAAATGAACACGTGAGTAAACGCTGAGACAACACAGAGCGGGCGGCCTCAGGCGTCTGTCCTCAGCTCTCAGCTCCGGAGAGAACGCTGCTCAAGTTCGACGGAGCAGTGAGCAGTCTGCAGTGTTTACCACCCTGTTTTCCCCACAGAGCTACCGTCTCCTGCCTGGCACTCTCGGCAGGTGGCAACACCCACTGTCTGGGCCGGCCGAGGGGGTGAGGGTAGCATCCAGCAGAGCCCTCTTGCCCCACGCCCACCCTACTCTCCGCCCCTCCCACCACCATCCCCACGCTGCAAGGACCCCAAGGCCAGCTCTCTCTCCTCTTGTCCCAACGTCCCTTACGATCGCTAGGGCTGGAAAACTCGGAGCAGGCGGCCGGAATGTGGGAACGTTCCTCAAATCAAGAAAGAGAGGGAAAGAACTGAAATCACACGTTAGACAACACCAGAAGCACAGCTGTGACACACGTGGACGGATGAACAGGGGGATGAAGGGAAGAAAGAATGAATGGAGCCGTGGGCAAATGGGTGAAGAGATACAGAATAAACATAGGTAGGTTCCTCAAGAGTGGGTTCCACAATATGTGATTTTTTAATTTTGTCTTTTCTGCTTCGAATTATTTTGCATATTTTAGTAAGGAGTGTACCAGACAGACAGTTCCTGGGCACAGCCTTCACAAGAGCAAAAAACACGGAGACCGTTAAATCCATAGGTGTTTATAGAGAGCACAGACCTCAATGTCTCCATCAGAGGTAGGTTTAACGGCGGCCACTCCGGGCACACCCCGACTTCTGAAGGGCCCCCACAAAACCTCAGCCTGACACCTTTTCCTAAGGACATCAAGTTTGGTTTTCTATGTGCAATTTTTATTTATTTAATAATATGGTTAACATGTATTTTTATTTTCCCTGTCTCTCTCTCTCTCTCTCTTTCTTAAGGGGCCCAATATTTTCTTCTGCGCTCGGGGCCTCCACCGACCTTAATCTGCCTCTGGTCTCAATGCAAAACCTTTGGGGACTTTGCTGATCGGGGCAAGGGACAGAACGGCCACCTGGAAGTCCCCGATTACGAGCAGAAACCACAGCTCGGTGGCCCGGCTGGCCCTCCTCCTACAGAACTCAGACCCTCATCCTGGACCGGAGCCTGAGGGCTGTTTTGCTTATTTCTCCGTGTTTCTCCTCCTGGCCAAACGGGGAAGAGAAACAGAGACAGATGACATCATGCCGCGCGGCCTCAGGACTCGGGACCGTGTGAGTTTTCAGAGACGCTGGCTCCGTTGTAATTCAATTAATGCAGAAACGAAGACGTGAACGTTTGAGAATCTCTCAACCATCCTATTTTGGCCAAGAGATTTATCTCAGGGAAGATGATTTCCAACCCAGCCAAAAGCAGCAAATGCTCGCTTACTCTAGAAGATAGAGGGCATTGTGTGCAGATGCGTTGTTCGGTGTGGTTTTAGCTGCATCCGTCTAGCAGCATTGCCATGGGGGACGTGAGCTCAGGACACATGGGGGGGGGGGGCTAGGAAGTCAGAGAGGACAGTTCACAGGGTGTTTGTAGGCAGCTCTCTCTGAGGGACGCCTGTGCTTCCTGGGCCATTTGTGGGTCAATCACCCCTGATCAGGGACACCAGGTGACGTCACAGGGATGGAGAGGGCTGCGGGCGTGGCGTGATGGTCCCTGCGGGTGTGGCTATCGGTGCCCCGATCTGGAACCGCTGCTGCTGACCTAGTGATGCCACTTACAGGACGCAAAAGCATCCACTGAGGGCGTTCCCTCCCTAGTTCTCGGAGAGCAAGCCCGGCAGAGTCGGGGTCACAAGCAGACACGCCTGTTTTGCTGCCCAAGATTTAGGTTGTTTTCGGGAAAACAGGGATGAATCCAGGTTAATATAATCTCCCCGAGGACATGCCCTTGCTTAGACCATGTGAGGGGTGGGAAAAGACTCACGCTCTCGAGGGGAAGTCTCCATGGTCACAACAGGAAGAAAGCAGGACTCAGGGACGTCCGCTTCGGTTTAACGCCGGTTTTCGGGGACACACGTAGGCTCACGGACGTGTCTGCCGCTCACAAGAACTTGGCAGGGTCCCTTCAGCTCGTCAGAGCCCTCACGGCCTCTGCTCACTTCTCCCTGCAGGGTCAGATGCTGTCCTTTGTCAAAAGTGGTGTCCTTCCTTACAGAAGGCTCTCTAGAGCCCGTCCCCAAACACGGACCCCAAAGTGGTCTCTGCTCCGCCCTGTCCTCTCCGCCCTGCCTGCCCCTAAGAGTGTGAGGTCCGTGAGAGGGACTTGACCTGCACGCTCACGACCTTGTCCAAGTACCGGAGCGTGTCTGAAATATAGTCGATTCCATAAAACACGGCTGAGCAGTTGAGTGAATAAATCAGTGCGCTTGAGTCTATTACCCCCGACCGGACGAGTTTCTGAGACCGCAGTGCTATTGTTCCTCCCGGGCAGGTGATGTTCGGCGTCTCGTGTTCCCACCGAGCTCAAACAACAGAGCGCTGGCTCGGGCGGACGGGGTTACCCTTTCCTGCAGATGAAGACCCTAAACGGCGGCGGTTAAGTAGCTGCAAAGCCGTGAAGCAACAATGTGAGGGGGACACAGGGTCCCTCACGTGGATCCTGGGACTCCTGGGCTGTTATCTGATAACCTTTTCCTTTAAAATAACCGTCCATGTGTGAACAGACGTTTACTTGGGCAGAAGGCGAGCACTGCTTTGTGGGAGCTCACACACACAAAGTCAAGCTTCCCCAGGACAAGTTCAACATCAAATCTTCTGTCACCCCCCCCCTCCTCCAGACCCGGGCGCCCTGAAGTGCAGACGCATGCATTCTGGGGGAGTTCTGGCAACCCCTCCTGCCCAGCCTCGCTGGCCCGAGCTTCGCTGGCCCTGACCACAGTCGCGAAGGCCTCCCAGCTGCCCGGACGGGTCCGCTGGCTGCCGCGTCACCAGAGTTTGCACAGGCAGGGTCTGGGTGCCCTTGGGGGCCCTGAGCACGCCCAACAATCAGTCAGCCCCGTTCATCTGGGCCCTTCCAGCTGGAGTCCCTGTAACTGCACTCTTTTTTTTTTTTTCTGGGAAACTTGGAATCTTGGTGTCTGCTGAAGTTCATGTTAGTGATTTAAGGTAAATATTGAAACTTTCCACTGCATTTTAAAGTAAAAGCTAGCTGGGAGTCTCCCTGCCTATTAAGAGAACCACAAATGATTTTGCTGAGTTTTGTTTTCAAAAAAAAAAACAACCACTTTTAAGTCATCATATGTTTGGCAAGCCACATAATAGCTATTTCTGGGTTTTTTGAGCTTGAGAGGACCACAATTTCAGAAAGTAAGAACGATATAAAACACTGTGGAAAGATCAACACGGCATGATCCTTGTTAATAAATGCAAAACTTGCAGTTTATTCAGCTGCTGCGAGGGAAGCCCAAACTCAAAATACGTTCCAGAGAGCGGCAGCAGCAACTCAAGTGGCTCTCGGAAAAAACAAAGCAGTAAAACTTACGAATTCCTGGGTGTAGGGAATGTGAGGGCGTCCAGGAAAGCTCTCAGTGGCCCCAGCGGTTGCTAATGTGACTTTGGGCAGGGACAGAGGAGGGCGGGGCAGGAAGGCCAGGGGGCAGCCACCAGGGTCCCTGCCGGCCCGCGGGGGCTTCTCCATGTCACAGACAAGAAGGCTGGCTATCTGGTGTGCGACTGACAGAGCCGTGGTCACACAGCGGGAAATGACAGCCCTCCATCGTGCGCTCCAAACCTGTGCTTTTTGTTACAAAACGGTGCTTGCCTTTTGCAAAAGTGAACGTTTGTTCACGCATGGACAGTTATTTTAAAGAAAAAGTTTATAAACTAACAGCCCAGGAGTCCCAGGATCCACGTGAGGGACCCGTGTCCCCTCACATCGGTGCTTCACGGTTTTGCGGCTGCTTAACCACCGCCGTTCAAGGTCTTTGTTTTGCGGAAAAAGGTGACCCCACCCTCCCAGACCAGCTGCTCTGTTGTTCGAGTTCGGTGGGAACACAGGCACCACCAAAACCTCTGGCTTTTCCCTTTCCAATCAAATCGTGTTTGACATGTGAACTCACTGCTCCTGGAATATACTAGACAGCGATTTCCTTTCCATCGTTTTGCTGCTGAACCAGGAGCGGGTCGGAGCTCAGAGGTGCCGAGAACCAGGGGCAGAGGGTGACATACAAGACACCGAGTCCCCTACCCTGAGGATCACTGGTACCCGACTTCCTGTTCGTGCTTAAAACCCGGCTGAAGCCCCCTCTGCTCTCTGGTTCTGTGTGAAGGCTGGGTCTCCCCAGCCCTCCTGCCCTCTCGTGTAACCCCCAGGACAGGATCACGCAGACAGGACGCCCCTATAAGGGACAAGAAAGAACCAGCAAGCTGCCTTCCAAACCGGCTGACCCACGGGACGTGACTTGCTCACCAGCCATGGGTCCCGATTTCTCCACCTCCTTGCTGACAGCTGTTTGTTTGGTCTCTCTGTTGACCACCCTGGTGGATGAGAAGCGATACCTCACTGTGGTTTGATTAGCATGTCCCTGATGACCAAGGCTGTTGGGCGTGTTTTCACGAGCTTGTCGGCCATTCGTGTGTCTTCCTTTGGGAGAAAGTCTGTTTGAATCCATTGCTTGTCTGGTACATTGAGTTTTTCACCTTTTCGTTGTTGGGTTGTAAGAGTTCTTTATATACCTGACCCTTATCAGATAAGTAACGTAAATATTTTCTTCCACTCAGTAATTTGTATTTTTGGTTTTGTTTTGTTTTTGCTTTGTTGACAATGTCTTTTGATACAATTTTTTTATTTTTATTTAGAGAGACTACTATTCCTTTTATTGCTCATACTTTTTGCGTCCTCTTTTAGAATCCACCATCAAATCCAAGGTCATGAAGATTTGCTTAGGTTTTTGTTTGAGTTTTAATCTTACATTTAGGTTGCTGACTTACTTTAACTTTTATATAGTGTGAGGTAGGGGACAACCTTTTCTTCTTTTGCACACATGGAGAGAGACTGCTCCTTCCTCACTGAACAGTCTTGGGACCATGTAACGAAGTCAATTAGCCTTAATGTGTGGGTTAATTTCCAGACTCAGTTCTGCTTCATCGGTCCAAAGGTCTGACCACACTGTCTTGAATAATGTTGCTTTGCAATGAGCTTTGAAGTCAGAAAGCGTGACTTCTCCAAATTTGTTATAACTTTTCAGTGTTGTTTCGGCTTTTTAGAGACCTTGCCATCCCGTGCAAATCTGACGATCATCTTTTCCATTTCTGCGCAAAGACTGCTAAAATTTTAACAAAGTTGCACTGAATCTGTATGTGGCCCTGGGCAGGACCACCATCCTAACAATAGGAAACCTTCCAATCTACAAACATGAGTGGTCTTTCCATTTATTTTGATTTTTGGTCATTTCTTTCAGCAAGGTTTTACGTTTTTCATTAGAGAAGTCTTTTACCTCTCAGGATGAAGTTATTTCTAGGTATCTTATTGTTCTGGATGCTGTTGTAAATGAAACTGTTATCTTAATTTCACTTTCCATTACCTATGGATGGTGTAGAGAAACACAACTGGTTTTTTTCCCCCGTTGATCCTGTTTTGTTTTTGTTTTTTTGGCAGAGACAGAGTCAGAGAGAGGGACAGATAAGGACAGGAAGGGAGAGAGATGAGAAACATCAATTCTTCGCTGCGGTTCCTTAGTTGTTCATTGATTGATTTCTCATATGTGCCTTGACCGTGGGGCTACAGCAGACCGAGTGACCCCTTGCTTGAGCCAGTGACCTTGGGTCCAAGCTGGTGAGCTTTGCTCAAACCCAGATGAGCCCGCGCTCAAGCTGGCAACCTCGGGGTCTCGAACCTGGGTCCTCCATGTCCCAGTCCGGCGCTCTATCCACTGCACCATCGCCTGGTCAGGCTGATCCTGCATTCTGTAATTTTGCTGAATTGCTATTTTTTGGTCAACTCTATTGAGATATAATTGTATAAGTTTAAGCGTTATACCCATTTTTTAATCTCAGAGAGATATGGCATTAGGAAAGAGCTTGAGAATTTAAAAAATAAGAAATTACTTGAGTGAGATGCTTTCTGCCTTGTAGCGATGGGTTTTAGAACAGTCAGACGCCACATCCTTTATCGAACAACACGCAATGGCCTCGAAAGGTCATCGGCCACATGACTGGGCCTCAGGAGCTGCGGGGACAGAGCACGTGAGGCGTCTCCTGGTCCCTGCACTCAGGACCGTGACCCGCGGTCTGGGGTTTTGCCCGTCTCGCTCCGGGGTGGACTCAGGCTCGCCGAGCCGTGCTGGGAGGGCCATCCTCCCCAAACGTAGCAGAGACTCTGGACTCGGACAGCACCCCTGCGGCCGGCTCCCTTCCTCCGCCTCCTCCCAGAGCCGCTGAGCACGTCGCCTGCACTGTAGTCACTCTGCTCTGCATAAAAGTCATCTCCACGGAGGTCACTCCTTGTGCAGAGGTCTTGCCCTCATGAGATGACAGCATGTGTGTGTATGACATGAAATGCAGTATTAAATAGGAACCATTCAATATTCTATGGGAAATAGATACACACGCATCTCGTGTCTCTTTGTTTTTTATTTTTAAATGGACTGGGGTGACTTTGGTTCACGAGATGACCTAGGTCTCAAGTGTGCGGTTCTATGAGACGCCATCTGTCTACGGCTGTGTCGTGTGTTCACCTCCCAAAGCTAGCTCTCCTCCATCACTGTTTATTCGAACCCTTTCCTCGGAGCAGATCTGTCAGTGACGTCATCACACCCCAGGGACGCCCCGGCCCTCTGCCGGGTCCCGGAGGCGCTGATGCTTCATCCCCACCGACGGCGGTTCTGAGACGGCCGGGCCCACGCGTGGAGTGGGGGCGGAGGGGGGGCACAGCCGCCTGTCAGGAAACAGGTGCGTTTCACTGAACGACAAAACAAAGGCGCCTGAATGTGTGGAAAACGTGTCCGCTTTCCACGCCTGACGTCGAAGCGTCGTCATGAGACTGGTCACCTGTTGTTGGTTTCGTGAGGACAATGGGCTGCAGTGACCCTGCCCTGGTCAACCCGAAGTCCCTCCCCTCCCCGTTTCATTTCTGGACGTTCCCGAGGCTCCTTGGCTCAGTGACCGTGAGTCGGTCCCGTGTCCTCCACATTCAGGTCACACAGCCAGCTGCTCACAGCCCAGGTCAAAGCCGGGCTCGCCCCCCAGCTCCGTCGCCTGGGACGGCCTCTCCGGTCCTGCTGCTGCCGCTGCTGCTGTGCCGACTCCTTCCCTCGTCTCAGCCAGGCGTGCCGCTGTCCCCTCGACCTCTCTCCCTGGCATTGCCCCCACCCCGTTCTCAGAAGCCCCCAGGGCAGCTGTCGGCCCCGTGCGGAAACCGCTGGACGAGCTGGGCGTCACGTCCCATGAGGGTCCGACGTGTGCCCTTCCTGGGGCCTCCAGCGGGCGTGAGAGCGCGTCGGGGGGCAGAGGGTTCTGACGGGGGAATCAGCTTCTCTGAATCTTTTCAGTGGATTTGTTAAAACTCAACGGCGCGATTCTGTTCTCCTGCGACCGTGAGAAGCGGCAGGATGGACAGACGACTGTGTCGTCCATCACCTGGACCCGTTTCTGCTTTCCCCAGAGGACCCCAACCTCGCCGGCACCTGAGAGCAGAGACCAGGGGAACCCCACCCCCCAACGACCCGGCAGGCGAGTGTAGGTCACAGGGAGCAAGCGGCAAACCTCCCCGTTGGGATTTCTGTTCTCTTCCCCTTCCCTGTAGAAACTCTTTAAAAAAAAAAAAAAAAAAGGGAGATTCATTTATAGAAAACCTTTGTACAGTTTATTTTGTTATTCATCTTTAAAGTAAAAAGAAAATGAGGCTCTAGCTAAATGCAGGTCTCCGTGGTGAAATGTCGACCATGGAACAAATAAATACGTATTTACAGTCTTTGGCAAAACAAACGGAGTTTCATCAGTCCGCACGAGAAGTTGGGTTTAAAAGAGAAAACATAAATAATTTACAAGAAATGTACATTCTAAATATTCACATCATCGTCCCACACACACACCACGGTGTCCTGTGGCCAAACGCCACCGGCACGGAGAACCGGCAGCCTTCACAACCCTTGCACGTGATGACGTCTCCACCCTGTCGTCTCGGGAACACAGGTCCTCAGAGAAGTGAAACAAACAAAAAAAAGCTCCAGCTCAGCAAAAGAAAAAGAGAGGCAACCTCGGCGAAGGCAACAAGCGTCACTTTATCGGATGAAGAGTGGGCGTTAAGACAGGTTCTAGATTCTCTCTCTTTGGCATCAAAACAAAATCACTATCAACAGAAAGGCTTGCTTCCGTTGGACAAGACAGACTCCTCTGATTAACACCCCCCCTCCCCCCCCCCGCAGAAAGATCACGCCACTCACAGGAGAAACGAGGCAAGCCTGTCCAGTCCAGACCGGGTGACCGGCTGGATTCAGCAGACATCACGCTGATTTCGCCAGCAGAGATTTTGAAATCCTGTCTACAGCAGGGAGGTAACAGGAAGCCACGCTGAATCAAAGTCACCGGCAAACAATATACATAAAGGTTCCATTATAAACTCTCGTTATTTATTTATTCTCCTCCGTTTTACAGTGTGCTCCATCGTGACAACGTAAGTCAGAAAGCCTTGTGTTTGGACAGGAAGGTGGTTCTTGCTGTAACTGCCTCTATATTATTACAGACTAGTTACATGTTTACTTCTGGCAGTTACCTACCGGGCATCTATAACCCTGGGCAGAATTCAAATAAGTTACTGTGGAACGGAAGTGCATCCGGTCTTTCTTTCAATAAATATGAACACAGCCTTTATAAGTGGAACGACAAGGGAACGTGTCACCGAGTTGGGTCAAAGCAACCCTCTGGCCTTCAGAGCCTGGCACACGGCTGACTCGTCTCCGCCCGGCTGGCTGGGGGGACAGGGCCGGGGTGGGGGTGATGGTCAAGCTAAGGTCTCCGCTCTCTCGGGTCTGCAGCAGCTCAGTGGCCGGCCGAGGGAGGGGCCTTCGCTCCCGTCACCGTCCACGGAGGAGGTCCTGCCGGGCCCCCATCTGACCCAAGTCCCCGCCGTCAGCAGGGACGCCCCTGCTTTGATAAACACCCATCTCTGCTGAGTGTGGGGGGCTTTTGGCGTGGGAAGGCATGGGGGAGGGGTCCTCACTTACTCTTGGAATCATTTTTAATGCTCCAATCCGTGAACTGCCAACCCTACGTCACGTGACTGCCATCGCCCGGCCCTGTCCCCACGGGAGGCTTCAGACGTGGGCAGAGCCTCCTGCTCCCGGCCTGAAGGAGACGCCTGACCACAGGGGACACCGTTCCCCCAGGACCAGGTCAGGGCAGCGCCTCACGCACAACATCCCCTCCACTCCGCGGACACACACATACAGAGAGTAGTTACATTTCACATGTAAACGTCATTCTTTTTAAACAAACAAGAGGAAACAATGCCATGCCCGTCCACGGTCACTCCACAGTCAGTCCCGGGGGTTGGCCGGCTCCCACGGCGGGCGGGCGCTCGTCTGCGGGCCCTGTGCGCAGGGGCCTCTGGAGGCACTCGGGCTTGGGGTGGACGACAGGAGGTGAAGAACAGCCCGGAGTTCAGGTCGGGACCGAGGACGCCGGTGAGGACAGAGAAGCTGGAAGGGCCGGGACGAACGGGGCGGGGCGGCGGCGGCGTCTGCGGACACGGCGGGACGGGCAACGGCGGGACGGGCAACGGCGGGACGGGCAACGGCGGGACGGGCAACGGCGGGACGGGCAGCAGGCGCTCACAGGTCTGAAAAGAGCGGCGGACAGTTAGGGGGCGGCTCTCGACGCGCTCTGTTTACTGTTACCTGTGACCTGAGAGGAAACTTCTATTTATTTACTTTTTTATTCATTTTAGAGTGGAGAGAGAGAGACAGAGAGAGAGAGAGACAGAGAGAGAGAGAGAGAGAGAGAGAGAGACAGAGAGAGAGGAGAGACAGAGAGAGAGAGAGAGGAGGGACAGAGAGAAAGGAGAGACAGAGAGAGAGGAGGGACAGACAGAGAGAGAGAGATGAGACATAGAGAGAGAGAGAGGAGGGACAGAGAGAGAGAGAGGAGAGACAGAGAGAGAGAGAGGA